>NW_026971168.1:0-14382 GCF_963678635.1 Symsagittifera roscoffensis
TTCAGATGCTGCAGTTTTTTTCAGAAGAAATTCAATAAAAGTTGAAATTTGACTGAATAGCAAAACTGAATGAATGACCAGAGATGAAAAAACGTTTGAAAAGTTTGATAGCAGGACAAAATTATTTTCAATTAAATCAAAAAGTAACGAAACAACAGTTTATTGAATAGTCAAGTATTAAAACATTGAAAACAATTCATTTTGAAAATGTTACACAAAAATTTAGGCTGGTTCATAATACATAACTAATGTTTCGACTTTTTTTTGGGGTTGGTATAAAAAAGTTTCGACGAGTCTTGGCATATATTTCCTCACCTGTATTTGAGGTTCATATAAATGTAAATAGAAAAATATATCCGTAAACAGAAGCAAACTTGCTCTAAAAACTTAGTTTCACCTCATTGCTCTGAGTTCAATTTATTAATTGTGCTCGCGTTGGTTTTTCTTCTTTAGCCAAACATTGTCTTCTTAACTAGTTTTTACGGAACTGTTTTAAATTAGCCGAATTGTATTGTTGTCCTGAGTTCAAATTTAATTAGATGTTCCATTAGTGATCTTTTTTGTAAACTATGGCGGTTTAAAGATTGCACGCGCTATGTAAAGCTCAAAGTGATCTATTTTGTTTTTAGCAAAGTTTTAAATAGATCTAAAGAAGTTTGAAATTGACAACAATTGAAACTGTTGTTTTACTGATAATTTTTCGATTTTTTTCCAGCTAAAATTTTTAATCGAACTTTTTGGAGCGGTCCAATTTTTTTCTAGCTTTGCCTTCACTGACAACGGATATGATTTTTAAATTTAAATGGGTTTAAAAATAGCAAAATTGTCCCAATTGGAGTAATCAACGCGCCGTATGATAAATTTTCGCTATCAATCGAAAGCATCAAAAAAAAACTCTTCTAAAATTTTCTGGTTGCTTGAAAAGTTGCCTGGCAAAAGTTTAATATTAAATTTGAAAGATATTTCAAAAGCAAGAACAGGAATTTCTTGTTTCTGTTCAGCATTGCTAAAATACGGAGAATGGTTGTGAAAAAAATTCTAACCCTGTAGCATTGCAACAAAAAGCGGGTATTAAATAATTTCAAGTTTAAGTCCTTAAAGCTAATACTTTTAGCTCGGTTTAATTAAAGCTAATAACCATAAAGCTAATAATTTTAGAGCGCAGAGTTAGGATTGCTTGCGCATCGATTCCACCGGCACATTTGATAGTGACACGTTGTTTTTTCATAGCTACCATTTCACGCGACGCCTATTGATATAGCAGCAAGATGAATTTCAGGAACCGCAAAAGATACTTCATGATGTTGTAAAGCTATTTGTCGGAATTTTTCCGGTTTTTTTAATCCATAATTACCCTGTTTCAAGGAAAGGTTGTAGTTCAAGCTATTTTACAACCAACGCTAACACATTTTTTCTGCAGAGAAGAATTGCGTTAAAACGTGCTTTTTCAGCTTTTTTTAGCTTTGAGCTATTTTAAGCATTTTTTTGACGAAAACGTTACGTAAAGGAAAATTGAGGCTCTGCTCAAACTTTTGAAAATTTCAAAAACCAAAAACTGCAATAAAATTTTGCTGCAAAAAAAAATTGTTATCATGCTCATTTCTTGACACCAAGAATTTGTCGATAAATGATTTCACCACTTGTAAACACCAAAATAAGGAGACTGATTTCAGTACTGTTGCAGGACAAAAAAACAGAAAAAATTCAGAAAATTGTTTTGTAATAGTTCTGTTCCAGTACAGCAATAGTACTGTTTTTCTAGGTTATCTTTTTGCCCTGCATCACTACTGCAAATAAGATAACACTAAAATTTATACTGAAACAGTACTGATTGTTACTGGCAGACCAGTCCGGGGGTTTCAAGATTGCCAATTGGGTCAACTGGGAACAAATAACAACTTTCTTGCTATCAACGAGAACGCGGGATGTAATCCTTCATAGAAAATACTCCTCATTCATTGAAACATGGAATTTGGCGCGTTCAAAACTTCGCTAAAAACAAAACAGATCACTTTGAGCTTCACATAGCGTGTGCAATTTTTAAATCTCATTAGCTTACAAAAAGATCACTAATGGAAAAGCACTTGACGAAAAAGGACAAAAAGTTGAACACAAAAAGAGAGTTTGCTCACAGAGACGGTTAAATCATACTCCCACAACTGGCCTAACCCATAAGTAAAGGACGTCCTGAGCGTTCTCTATAGCCGGCCTCACCACCCGCGCTACAACACGCGAAGAACAATCACCCCTATTTTTGACGAGAATTGCTCTAAGGTTGGCGACTCTTTAAAACAACTGAAACTAAACAAAACGCTTTTGCGAACACAACTAGTAAAAATCATAACTAAAATTTATATCACTAACAAGATGCAGGTATACATTTGCAATGTGAAAACATTTCTTAGAGCAGCAGGAAAACTAAAAAAAAATCCGTAGTCATAACCCTCACAGGATTTAAAGTATGGAAGCAACATCGCAGCAAAGGTACCCATTGAAGAAGAACAATGGCCAACTCGATTTTGGTCTCAAATGCGAAGCCTAAACATTTGGCGCTTCACATAGAGAGGTCAAACCCCTCCTCGCTATTCGACGAATAGTTGAGAAGGATCGTAGTCTCGCCCTAACTTAACAAAATCAACACATCACTGCATAAATCTGAAACCCTAACACGATCACTCAACACGATCAAAACACTGAAGAACGAGCAACTGCGCTGCTTCTCTTCATTCTCCTCATTCACGCAACCACCGCTTAAACGAATGTACTCCAAGAATTAAAGATTCTTGCCATCCATCCTTACAATAAACCTTACTTTTTAAAACTCTCCAAGCCCCGGATGGGTGGAATCAGTTTAAAACTAGTTTTATCTCCAATTATTTTATTGATAAAACTATCTCTGGGAAGTAATTCTAAGTAGCCAATCATGGTCCACATCGAAGACTTACTATGAATTGTATAGCTGAAACTATTTTAAGTTCCAGCAGCAGAACAGAATAGTTATAACTTAGCAAACAATCGGTCTTCTCCAGAACAGTTCCTGATATCTTTTCTCGCAAATACCTGTATACACTAGATCTATTAATCCAGGAGATATAAGAGTAAGATTAAGATTAGTTTTAGACTAAGAAGTTGCATGAATCTATCCGGATGAAAATAAAGTAGCGTAACGAACAGGCGGTGCACCCTTTCTGAAAGTATTCTATGAGTGAGCCACCCCGGACTTAAACTCAAAAGCGTAGCATTCTAAGCTCTCATTTTCATGTCATTAGGGATTCTGAAGGTTGTTCTAGGAAAAAACAATTCAGAAGCTGCCTCTTGTAATTTTTTCGCCAGATTTCCGATTGAGTTGTAGTTCCTGCATTAAGCTAGTTTTATTTTTAGTTTCAACCGCTTCGCCAAAAAATAATCCAATAAGGTAACTCTTACTTATTGTGTGCAGTTGAGCTCGTCGAGATTTTTGTTGCCTTAGATCGTTTAAGATGTGATTTGCGTTGCAACTAACATCTGAATATGATAATTTGAGAAAATTTAGCAGCATTTTTTTCTGCTTTGTCTTTACAGAGCAAGATTTTAATATAAAAAGTTATCGCCTGATTTTTTTTGAACTTCATTGAATAGAACTCTTAATATTTTACCATATTCAAATTGCTTTTTTTCGCTTTAACTATTAATTGATCCAATTTCTTTTGAAGCAACTATTTGAAACAGACTTTTTTCAGATATAAAAATTTAAAAAAAATTGCTCCCATTTCAAGAAAATCACAACCTAAATTGAAAATAAAAATAAAAGTAATTTCATGTTCAATTTTATTTGTTCCAAGGTTGACAGTCCAGCTTTTCATTTTAAATCACTAAAATCCATAAGAAAAAAAACGTTAGTTTTTCCACCGCAGCTTTCCCCTTTTCGTTTTGCCTCAGATTGAAATTGTTTCGGATTTATTGCAGCAATTTTTCTTCTTATATGGGTTTACTTAAAAACTGCGATGTCTCGTTCGAAATTGTTAGGCACGCAATCATCCCCAACTTAATCAGAGCTTGGTTAAATAAAAAAATTATCAAAACGAATTGAATCAATTTTGCAACATAATTCTTAAATATTGATCAAGTATACTTCTTTGTATTGCATTTCTTTTCAAATCCGCCCAACCCCCCTCGAGAAAATCCTAGATCCGCCCCTGCATTTCAACAGAAGTGTAACCAGATTTGATAAACTTGAAAAAAAAAACATTTCAATTGTGATCGGTTTTCTCTCATGAAGTTTAACTGCGGTTCAATTTCACACATTTTTTCCTCAGATTTATAGAGAATTTCCTTTTTTGGTCAAAGTTCTTTGACTGAAATATATTTGAATTACTTGTTCTGAGCAGTTACAAATCTCAAGTAATGTTTGCTTTTCGTGGAAAAAATTCGTTGTTTTCATAATCGTCAAACTGACTGATGATACCTGCACTAAAAAAACGGTTCTGGGTCAATTTAAACCAAATTTCTTGAACATTTGGGTTCAATTTAGAAAAAATAAAACGATAAAACCATTCAAAACTCGCCAATTTTGGTCAATTTATTTGGCTGAAAAATGATCATATTTGCAGCCACAAGCAATTCTCAAACTCTTTGCTCAAAAAATTTCAAAATTTCAATTGTTTGTTTGTGGAATAGAGATCTATAGCTACCATAGGAGTTCCTTTGCGAAACAGATAGCTTTATTGTGAGCTTTTCAAATTTTCACACTCTAAGAGTTCCCTCGGTGATAATTTTCTTAAGCGAACTTCTTCATATGCCTTTCTTATAATCAAGATTTTCAGTGCAATTTTTTAAGTCGAGTACAAAAATGATGAACTCAGTTTAAAACGATTATTTTTGGCTGAACAAAATTTGTACATTAGTATATCACAAGTGCAAAATTTGGGGGGGGGGGCGACGTCCCACTTCCTTTCAGGGATCCGATACCCTTCCGGTTCGACATCCTTCTGACGGACACTAAGACTTTTTTAAAGGCGCCTTTGGCGCCAGTATATACTAGTATGGATGGGGAGCGCGCGCCGAAAAAACGCAACTGTTTGGTCAAAACTTTCCAAAAAGTACCTAAACACGCCTTGTTTTTTAAAATTTGGCGGCGCGGAAAATTTGGCTAAAACAGGATTAGTTTAGTGCTTTGAGAGAGCTCCGGAAAATTTATTTGGTCGATCTAAAGAAAGGTAAACAAAAATTTTGAAATTTTTTGAAAATTCACCTCTCATCTCGAGAAATCCTAGGTTCACCCCTGGTATTATCATAAGCAAAAATTCATTTCGATATCCACACAAAAAAAAACCAATTACAAGTCATACATTAAATTAATTTTCAATTTACTTATAGTTCTGATTTACATCATACGGATATACGGACAGAATGAAAAAAACTTGAAATTTCAAAAGCGTTTTTCTCAAATTACTTTGAGATTAGACAAAAAGTGAAGAGAACAAAAGTTACTTAGATTGTCATCGGAATTTTTATGTTGCATTTTCCCCCCGAATATCTCATTCAAAATTTTAACCCAAAATTGGATCATTTTGACTTTTTTATATTAATCAAGAATTACGCTGACCTTATTTTGTTAATCGATGAGAAAATTCTTTCACACGAAGCCTCTTACAAAACCCAAAAGTTTTCTAGAAAACTTAAATTTCCAAAATGTTGCGCAAATTGTTAAAATTGTTATTAAGCAAAGATTTCGGGTTTTTTATAGTAAAACTCACATTTTTGAGGTGTGACATTCACAGAGGAAACAACAAATTTGTTGGGCTGTGTAAAAGGCTTCTTGTGATATAATTTTTTCATCTACTTACAGAGTAATTTCTGCGTAACTCTTGATTTACTAAAAAAGCCAAAATTACCCATTTTTGCGGTAAATTTTTGGTTGAGAATTTCGGAGAAAAAGTTGCAGCTTACAAACTCTAAGCCATCTTTTAATCTTCACTTTTTGTCTAGTTTTAACCCAATTTGAAAAAGAAACGCGTTTCAAATTTCAAGTTTTGTTCGGTTTGCCCGGTTACTTCACATCGACAATGTTCTAACTGAAATTGAAACGACGCAAGGAACATTGTTTATACCCGCATCGAGCGCCCACTAATTCTAATAGATTATAACGGATTCCGGGACAAAAAATAACCATTATAATCCATTACAGATGTAAAAAATAAATATGCGTACACTGTTGAACATGGTATATACGCTTGCGACATATTAATATGGATTTTAAGCGTACTTAAATCTTTAAACTCGATTGCTTTGAGTTTTGCGAACGATTTGAACCAATTTTCTCATGCAAAGAGACAATGAACTCACTACTAAAACACAGATTCATTTTTTATCTTCTAAAACAGTTACTGTTTTGACACTCAGCTCTTTGTTGGAATGTTTGCTGATATAATGTTTTCTGGCAGTTTTTCTAACCTTAAACTTTATCGAAGGCTCTATAACGAGTTTAATAATATGAGAAGAAAAACGGTAAATCGCGATATTTCTGAGCATCGTTTCAACTTTTTCTGGACAAGGTTTGACCGGATTCTACTTATAATTATAAAAAATGCGTCTACCTTTTGATACCGAAAGTCAAGACAAGTAAACTTGACACAGCACTGTTACTTACAAGAGACATTAGTTATTATTTTTCGAAGCAAATCCGAACGTAGAACGGAAGTTATTGGCGTTTATGAAAAACAATGCAAATAGTCAAATTACGCGACATATTGAGCGCGCGCAAAAGGATTTTATGACCGCAAAAGCCAGCCAAATCACAGCAGACCCAAAAAAGAAACCCTCAGTGAAAAAACCTCCCGGTGTCTTGTTTGTCATTAATACACTTTTTTTTCGGAAAAAGCGATTTTGACCACTAAATTGGTTTATTTCGGCAAGTACTGATATATGTGGATAAAACTTGGTAGAAAGGACGCTCATAAAGAATCTGAGTTCAATTTTTGAAGATTCAACCCTTTTTACGCCAGGTTAGTTTTTTAAATCACCTTTTGGCGTCCAGAAACTGGCACAAAAGACCCCAGGATTAACAACGAAAAATGGCTTGTTACCCAGTACCAACCATTGGGAATGAAGTTCGGTTAACTTACTGGTAGTTGGAGGAAGCAGACATATTGCTAAAGTGAAGGCAGAAGCTAGGAGAATAAAGCTGTTCAAATGCACCAATGAAGTATTGGATCGAATAAGAGTGTAACTAGACATACATTGGATTGTTAAAAAACTACGAAAAGTTTAGTTATCAAAAGAAATTAATTTAGACCAAATAAAAGTAGTCTCAGGGGAACTGGCAGTAAAATGAACGCAGCACCGGGTTTAGTTCTCATATATCATTTGAATGGATGTTTTATCGGCTCCTTTGGTGTGGATGTTTGGCGCATTTGGACTCCTAATAGAAGAAGTACCCTCGCCTGAAAGCTTGAAAGTCGAAATTGAATTAGAGTAGAGAAGAGATTTTAACATGCTTGGAACGAAATAGCTACGTTGGATTGTAAAAAGCTGGGAATAGTTTAATTATTAAAGGAAATTAATTTCGAACAAATAAAAGTAGTTTCAGAGGAGCTGGTAGCAAAATGAACGCAGCATCGGGCTTAGTTCTTATATATTTTTTAATTTGACGGGATATTTACTCGGCTCCTTTGATGTGACTTTTTGGCGCATTTGGACTCATTATAGCAGAAGTACTCTGCCCTGAAAGCTTGAAAGTCGAGATTGAAATAGAGTAGAGATTTGATTTTAACAAGATTGGAACGAAATAGCTACCCTTGATAAGGACCTCTCCCTAGCCCCAGGAAACGGGCATGTAATTAAGACCATTCATAAAGTTTTGGAGTTTGGTTAAGTGAACATAAATAGCGCTTGTGAAGTTGGACTTGATGTTTCCACAGTTTAGTGATAGATACTCAAAAAACTTGGGACCTGTATATCGTGTAGTCAGTGGAAAAATTTAGTTACGACCATGCATAAGTGTGCAAGAGTAACTGTCAAGATATCTAGAGAAAAACATCACACTAACCAAAACTAAAACGGAAAAGAAATCATAATAAAGGATAAAAAAACAGCCTACCCTTAGGGAGCAAAGTTATTGCGGAACTAGAGTTTAGTTTAATCTGATCACATGGAGAAAAATAACGCTAGGAGAGCTAAGGGTTGGTTCTCATATTCAGTAGGGAACAAGTATATCACCGCGATAGATTGTTGGTTCTTAAAGTTAGAGAGAACAGTTAAAGTACTTCAAATGCGTAGCGATCTGTTCAGACATTTTTATTTTAGCAGGTCAAACTTATAAGTTGTAAGAAAGTTGTGGTAACTGGATAGCTTAGGTTTTCCGGAGAGGGAGAGTCAATTAGTTGAATAAACGGGAAATTGAATTGCAATCACACGATCGTGTTGGTTTATCGACGGACCCCTTTCTTCTGATTAGGTTACTAATTCTTATGCTGACCTCTGAGCAGCCCTTTCTTTTTTTCTCATTTTTTTTTCATTTGGAACATCTTGCAATTGCCATTTAAGTTAGAAACGGACCTAGATAAGCAATTCCTACGACTATTTTTTAAAAAAATTTTCATGGAAACTTGCACACATTTTTCATCAGTACTTTCAGGCATGGTTGGATCATTTAAAAAATATTTAATATTTGGGATCAGATTTTAAAAAACTTGGGTTGTCTTTTTAAAACTGACCATTTTGATTTTCCCAGCGCTCCCAGAACACTATAAAACCCTATTTGGACAAAAATTGCTGCGCCCCATCCGAAGTTCTCAAAAAAGAGGCCACAAAGGCCGTTTTGGGCCTTTTTTGGAAAGGGTTTGACAACGCTCTGTCCCTCAGCGTTAGTATATACTGGCTACGAAGGCGCCATAAGAAAATTTTTAGGTTCAGTCGCCCGAGACTGGGGCTCTTTTTCCTTTTCTCCACACCTGCAAACTTTCAGAGTAAATTTTTTGTTCACATTTTCGGATTGTTATAAAATTTGGCATACGGAATCAATAGCTCATGACAATCATGTTTGGTCTTCGTACTCAACCTTTTAAGACCACACGTTACACCATGAATTCGATGTTTCTGTGATGTGGGGGAAAGGAAAAAGAGACGAGACTTGATGTTGTATAGTAGTACCGAAGGGGGACCATTTGGGCATCGAAGGGGTCAAATTCCTGAGGCGGGGGATCATGGCTTTTTACGACTGCATAATTTTATTATTGTAATTTTCGTTCATAATATCCGCGTGTCATACAAATTGGCAGTCTGTTTAATTCTGCTTTTTTCTGACAAGAACCAGCAATTTCATTTTTGAAATTTGAGTTCAAATTTGGAGAATAAATTTCCTAGTTTGATGTTACCTATATATGATTCAGACAAGGGCTCTTTTCCAGTCCCCCTTTCAAATTTAATTTTGAAAAGCTTATTTAACCTGGTCATAATGCAATGAAATTTGGCGCGGTGAACAATCGACAGCTGTGAACAGATTTGTTCTTCATACTTTCCACCTTAACATCACAGACAAGCTTTAATTGGCTCTTTTCCAGTTTCCCACCCCTCTTGTTAAATTACAAAACAAAGATGTTCAAAAATTGGCTCTTTTCCAGTCCCCCCTTTGATTTTTTTCTGAAATTTAATATATGGAAATCAATTTAAAATGACTTTTCTTAATATAAACTGCAGTAAAATGTGTCAGTGTGAACTTCCATACCGTCTTTATCCAGGACGGCCATCTCCATCATGGCTGTCCATTTTGTAGTACATAGTGGGGTTGAAGTTCACTATGCCGTCAGTCAAGTTCACTTCAGTTCCTCTCTTGGCAATCGTGCTGTTCTCAGTGTGCATTGGTGTCAATGCCGAGCCACCTCAGCCCTTGGCTTTTTTTCCTTCCCACCCCCACCTCACTCAAACTTGAATTTTATGGTCTACCGAGTGGTTTTACAAAGTTAATTAGGGAAAACTCTACAGTTGACTCTACGCTTTGACACAGTTCTCTTCCAATATCTGGAAAACTCTACAGTTGATATTGTGTAAATCTCGAGTCCTGGGCGTTTTTGTTTTACCAGCTCAAAAAATGGTTCCGTTGGTTCTATGATTGGTGGTTTTGCACAAAGTTTCGCACTTCCATGCCGTCTTTATCCAGGACGGCCATCTCCATCATGGCTGTCCATTTTGTAGTACATAGTGGGGTTGAAGTTCACTATGCCGTCAGTCAAGTTCACTTCAGTTCCTCTCTTGGCAATCGGCAATCGTGCTGTTCTCAGTGTGCATTGGTGTCAAACGTGTCAGTGTGAACAAGTGAACAAATTTTTGCAACATTTCTTGTATGCAAAATGCCGTGTGAACAATTTTTAACAGCTTAATTTTATAATTTTTTTCGAGGGTGGGGGGGGAGGGGGTGCTGGAAAAGAGCCCAAAAATTGTTCACACGGCAAATTGCATATTAGAAATGTTGCAGAAATTTGTTCACCTGTTCCAGCTGACACGTTTTATTGCAGTTTTTAAATAGAAATTTCAGACTTATTGCATCAGACTTTCTTAAAATGAATTTCAGAAAAAATTAAAGGGGGAACTGGAAAAGAGCCCTTGGCTCTTTTTCCTTCCCACGCCCACCTCACTCAAACTTGAATTTTATGGTCTACCGAGTGTTTTTACAAAATTAATTATGAGGACCAAAAATGTTGTCACGGCCTAATTAGTCTGCATGTAAATTTTCATGACAATCGGACAAATTGAACAGTAACTTCAAATATAAAAACTTGCAGGTGGGGGGAAAGGAAAAAGAGCCGAGCCCTTTATTTTTATTAAATAGAATAAACCATCAAGTCGACAACCTTGTCAGTGTCACGTGGTCTTTTGAATTTTCAGGGAAAAATTTGAATAAGATATCCTCACATTTGATTATTGGTCACAGTCCTTCATTGAAAATCGCAAAAATGCCGTCAGTCAAGTTCACTTCAGTTCCTCTCTTGGCAATCGTGCTGTTCTCAGTGTGCATTGGTGTCAATGCCGAACCACCTAAGCCGTGTTTCCAGGACTCGCAGTGTCAGCGCCATATTCAATACTGCAACCTGGAGCTGAACAAGTGCATGCGAATAATTACATGTGACAACGACGACGATTGCAGAAGAAGCGAATACTGCTGGAACTGGCAGGGTAATGGAATATGCAGGCTCAGAGAAGCCCCTAGGCATTAGACTGCGAAACCAAGCATTTTGACTGAAATGAAACCAATTGAAAGAACGCAAAAACTGAAAAAGTTTTCGTTTTCAGAAACAGCTCTATCAACCCATCAATTTCTTTACTGCGGCTCTTTTACCTCCCCCCACCAGCAAAATTTTACTTGTGAACTTTTGTTCACCTTATATCCGAATGTTAAGAAAACTGCCATGCAAACTAATTAGGCCATGGCAAACAATTTTGATATTCACGTTTGACCTTGTAAAACCCCTCGTTACACCATAAAATTGCTTATGTCAGGTGGGGGGAGATGGTAAAAGCCTTATTGCTACTGCTAAACCATTTGTCATTTCCAAAATGTGCAGCATCAAAGGATTTCCGGTAAAATCCCTAGTCACCGACAGATTCTGAATAATATTTCGATGATGTATATAATCAGCAAATATGCTGGTCTAAATAATTGCACATTCAACGCATTTTCTAAGCTAAATGCAATAGTCTTACTGGTTGCAAGAAAAACTTCTGACATTTTTCCCTTATAAATAACGCTTTCAATCGATGTTTACGAAAACTTGGTGGAACGGGATGACGGATCTTGATTAAGCCCTTGGGAGTTAAAATAATTGAAAACAATTTGTCCTTTGTGTGAATTCCATGCGTTGGAACCAAATTTCTTCCTGAATGATTAACAGTTTCACCCAAAAATTACGACAATTTGACGGAACGTGAAGACGCAAAGTGAATGCAAGAAAGGGCAGTTGAAGCGTTTTTAAGCACTTTTGGAAATATTTGACCAAAAAAACCGCGTTTTTTCAGGGCGCGCTCCCCCACTCAAAAATAGTGTTCATTGGAGCTGAAGACGCCTTAGAAAAATTTTAGGGAACCTCACCAAAATTAGATATCTCAAAATAGGGCTCTTTTCCAGTCCCCCCTTTCAAAAAACCGAGTTTTATGTTTGTTTTACGTGTCATTACGGCTATATGCGTGATGTTACTCTGTAAAGTATGAAAAACAAATCTATTCATCTATCAAATGTCAACTTGCTCACCACGTTCTTACAACTTGCTCACCACGTCAACTTGCTCATTGCGTTCTGACAACGTTAAACAAATTTTTCAAAATTGAATTTAAACGGGGGGGACTGGAAAAGAGCCCAAACTAGTACAAAGTGCGGACTCTTTGGGTCCGTAGGGGTCGAATCCCTGAGACAGGGGGGGGGGGGGTACACCAACCTATATATCCGCTAATGCATGTAAGTGTATTGTCATACCGTGTTGTGTGATCTTTACTAAATCCGTGCGGATTGGCGACTAAGGTGATAACTCAAAAAGAAAATTAACTAAAGCATAATATAATCTTTATCTCAAGTCTGCACATAATGTGCTCTTAGCCATACGGACTGGTCGTGGCTCTCAAGGTCAGTTGACCTGTGTTATAAACTTTATAAATTTAAATCTTAAATACACACGAAATTGAAAACTTGGACAAGGAATTAGAACAATGGGTTAAAAGTAATTTATTTTTCGTTCAGAGGGGAGAATGTCATCTGGCCGGATTGGTACTATGATAATGAATTGAATGCATCCTTATCATGGTACCAATTCGGCCGGATTAGATTCTCCCCTCTGAAAAAAAACGACTTCAGTATTAGTCCCCGTGGGTCTGGCTGAGTTTTATTAATAGTTTTTTAGTCCCTTTGGGCTTTTGATTGATCAGTTTGCTTAAATCTTCATCAACCCGTTCATGGAAATGTACTGGTACCCTTCTCCCTTTCTGTTTTATGGGTGTTATATTTTTTATGAATTGCGTTTTTATAACATGGTTTTTTTGTTTTTCCGATTCGGACACACAATTGTTTGAAGTTTCCTTTCACCCATTGTTTTAATTCCTCGTCCGAATTTTCAATTTCGCGTATACTTAAGATTTGATTGTGTTTCAGTTTTTCTTGAACCAGTGCGATTCTAATTGTTGGAGGAATGTTACGTCCTACGCTTCTTGTTTGCTTTTTGGTCCACTTTTTGGATTATAAATGGATTCGGCACTCTTGGATTTTGAATGAGGCAGATTACACCGTCCAGCCTACGTCCAGCAAATACCAAACATCCTTTTGGGATTATAAATTTTACATTGTAGCACGCCAAGTCTCTTGTCGCATCATCCGGTGGGATATATCTAAATCTTGCTGTTTTGTAGTTTATTTGCAGTCTGCGCGCTTTTTTCCGGTTTGATATGACATTGGGATTCCTGAATCTGCTATTGCGAACACGTTTCAAACGCTCGGGAAATGGCCAATATAGTAAAACTGGGCTCTTTTCCAGTTACCTCCTATTAAAAAACCGATTTTTATGTTTGTTTTACGTATCATTACGGCTGAATGCGTGATGTTTTGCTGTAAAGTATGAAGAACAAGTCTGTTCACAGTTGTCGATTTGTTCAGCACGCTAATTTTTATTGAAATATGACAACGTTAAATAAGCTTTTCAAAATTGAATTTCAAAGAGAAGACTGGAAAAGAGCCTCAAAACTTCTTGAGGAAAGTTTTAAACGAATCCCAACTACCTGTTGAAATGAATTCTGCGTAGGCAACGTGATCAATTTTTTCAAGGTCTACGTCTTCGTCCTGCTCCGCCGTCTGTTCATCTTCGTTTGAATCCTGCATGTAATTTACTATTAATGATTTGCGTACTTTGTTGATTTGTTGCACATGCCGCATTTTTTGTTTGATTTCCCTGGGAAACTTGCCATCCTCTAGTTTGTTATTACTAATTTTTTTTGGGAATTTTGGCGGCCTCTGCCGTAACCTCGGCCCCGATTACTGTTTGAAGCTCCTCCTCCACGTGGTTGTATGTATCCCATGGGTTCTTGTTTAACCGTCGGCGAGTTTGTTGCACCGAGTGGATTGATTTTTATGGTCCTACTGTGTTCTATCCCTTCTTCTCTTTTTATCTCTTTTTATCTACGTAACGTAGGCATTTTATGGCGAACTTGTTTCTGTTAGTAGTTCTTCAGCTATTTTCTATTTGTCAAATGTGCCGTGAACATGTCGCAAACTCATTCATCTTCTCTATCACCGCAGACGGCCCGCGCCGGTAACTCTACTAAATTTGCTCTGGAATTGTTGTAAGGATTCATTTTTTCGTTGTTTTTTTGTAGATTAAATTGTATCTTTGGACAGCAAATATTTGCGCTTTGACACAATTCTCTTCCATT
>NW_026971169.1:0-80000 GCF_963678635.1 Symsagittifera roscoffensis
GAATAAAAAGGGAGAAACAAAAATTTTATGAACAATTTTCGTGAAAAGTTTTAAATTTTTTAATGAAACTTAAAAATATCAATAGCTTAAGTTTCCTGAATTTTTTGCTCCGATCATTGAAAGTGAGGAGGAACTTTGTATTCAATTTTTTCTTTTTTTTGTTTTCCACGCAAAATAAAGTTTTACCACGTCTTTTTACTACATAATCGAGCCATTACAGCGATCGTTATAAAAAAATAAACTTTTGTTAGACGTGTTTGCATAGTTCGAGTTTGCATAGTTCTCAAAACACACCATGCATCATAACTGTGTCACTTATTTGAGGAAAAGAGAGAAATAAATGAATCACTTTTTAAAAATTATATATGGTCAAAAATTAAGAGTAAACAAATAATCAATTGGTTTTTTTTCAATCTTTGTTTCTACTTGATTGCAATACAGTAAATTGTAGATGTTCCAGTGATGCTCATTGAATTGTTCAGTGAGCGGAAACATGTTCAGCAATCTGATCATGTTTGGTTTCCTTTTTGACTGAGATTGAAATTGTTTGGTTTTCATAAAAGCTCAACTGTTTGAAGCAGAAATTTCCGAACATCATTACGAAGCCAAACTGTGCACTAGATAGGCTCACCATTTTGTGTCTGTATGTTCCTGGATTCCAGAGACAAGTTTTTAAACGTTATAATTTTTTGCCGCAACGCTTAAAGAAAATAGAACAAAAAAAATTGAAGTAATTCTTGTAAGGCCTGCAAAAACTCGTACGGTGCGGTTAAAGACATGGTACAACAAACAGTTTCCTAAATCTTCCAGTGGTGAGGTAGAAAAGGTAAAAAGAAAGAATAGAATTTTTTTTCTAATGTCCAAGGCGATTAAAAATATTCAGTTACAGAAACAAAACAAAAACAGAAAAAAATAGAACCGAGTGGAGCTCAATTGAGAGCCCAAATGTTGTCGAGAGTGTTTGGTTGGATCACCGTCTCGTATGCTGTCCTTACTCCGCCAGTTGGAATATCAAATGCTGTGTTTTTCTTGAAAGCAAAAAAACATCTGACTGCCAAGAATGGTCTTCCCAGTAAGTTAATTTATCTTATACAAAATCAAGTTTTGGTTAAAAAAAACACAGTTATCAAAAAAAGTCATTGTTTTTTAAATTTACAGGAAGAACTTCGTTAATTCCAGATTGTTTTTTCTAATCGCTTGGATCAATGAATTTATTGGGGGCACTTGAAAAAGAAAACAATTGCTGATTGTTTTAATATTAACTAAATAAATTTACCAAGCACTACTGAAACGCCACAAGCGTCCAGTTTTTAGCCAGAGGGCAAGTTTATATGAAAAAGAAGGTATTGACAAAAACTTTTTTGGTGCTATCTGGTAGATCAATATATCAAAAAATAAACTAGGCGCTGGATGGCTTGTACATGAAGCTTTTTGAGGTTTCTCTTATGAAAAACCAACTTAGATTAACTTTTATTAAAAACTTAAAACTTAATTTTTTTTTGATTATATATGTTTTTGTTGTAATCAGTTTTTCATTGCTCAGGACCTATAATGTATGCAAATCGAAAACAGTATGTTTTCGGGTGATCTGTACGCTACTTGAAAAAAAAAACAAAAAAGCTTTAGTTTCTCAGAACAGGGTTTGGACAATTGAAAGAAGATTTAATTTTCAAAAAAATGCGTGTTTCTCTGCTTTTGTAGGAAAGTATTTTGGCCCAGTGCTAAGTTATCTAACTTTTAACTTTCAATTGGCGCCAACTTTCAATTTTTGTGTTTAAATTAAGCAGAAGAGTCTGTTTTTGCTCTTTCACACATGTTCTTTTACGACAAGGCATGAATGAAAAATGAAATCATTTGCATAGTTTTGCGCACTTTTCCGGGCTGATTCGCAATTTTCCGGGCTCTTTCCCAATTTTCTGGCATCTTTCCCTCAGAAAGAGCAAAAACATACTCTTCAACAGTTAGAACATAGTGGAAGATGGCCTCGGGCATCTTTCAACTATGTTCTAACTACTACTAAGAGTCATTAATCACAGTTAAAACAGTACACTTTTTAGTTCTTTCAAGTCATTTTTCATAAAAAGTCTTCTTCAATTCCGAGGTTCAATTAATAGTGCAAACAATTAATCACCGATGTAATTATCATTCAGTTGTTTAATTTGATCACTGTGCATTTCCAGAAAAATCCCAATACTTGTTTCTTTTGAGGTTAAAAAGTACCCAGTAGTTTTGCGGGGGTTGCGCACTTTTCCTCAGAAATTTTCATTTCGGCTTCTAGTTTAAGAAACATTGTGGAAATTTTTAATTAGATATTTGACATCTTTTTTTAAACCATTTACAACAATTTGATGCTTTGAGCTGTGAATTGAAAGTCATTTTGTCTGCGAGTCTTTTTTAGAACTCTGAGCAGGGGCAGATCTAGGATTTTCTCGAGGGGGAAGGGGCGGATTTTCAAAAATGTTCAACAATTTTGACGACCCGACCGAAATGATTTTTTGAGCTCTCCCTAAGCACGGTTTAGTCCCTGTTTTGGCCGAATTTTCTGCGCCGCAGGGAAAATTTTGAAAAAATAGTCCAAAAAAGGCGTTTTTAGGCATTTTTGGAAAATTTTATGAAAAAAAATAAGTTTTTGTGGCGCGCGCGCTCCCCCCTCAAAGTTAATATATATATTGGCGCCAAAAGCGCTTTTAGAAAAATCTTAGGGTTGGTCGGCCAAAAATTTCTTAAAAAGTACCAAAAGGGGGACGCTTTGGGTCGGCAGGGGGTCGAATCCCTGAGAGGAGGAGGCCTTCAAACCCCCCCGCGCCCGACCCCACCCCCCTAAATCCGCCCCAAACTCTGAGTTCAAAAGGTGCCAGTTTGTTTATTCTAAATCACTAAAGAGCAAAAAGTTTCTGTCAAAAACTATTGGGCGGTTTTCCCATGATAGACGGACTGAATGATGACAAACTTTAAGCCAATCAAACTCCTTGGCTATTTCTTATTGGCTAAATGATTTTTGAACAAAGCCAAAGTTATCATTAACAGAAAAGGATTTATAGAAGCAAAGCAAAACTTTTGCTGAACATTCAGTGCAAATAAGCTATATGTTTTGTTGTTCCATTTTTCAATTTACACATTTAGTTTTAGGTTCATGAAAAATCATGTATCTGCTTATTTTCATTCGTTCGAAGCTGATTTGAATAGACTGGACTTTTTTCTGTGAGAGCTTTGCTTTTTTGAGATTTTTTTTAAGACTCAATTCTGATTGGCTGGAGATAACTGAACAAAAGTTGCAACAATCGGTCAAACCGCTATGAGAGACCCCACCACTTATGCAAGTAATGAATCACTTTTGAAGCTTTTATATTGCATATCGACGAATGTTTTGTTCTCGTTAGTTTTTTATTCCCATCCTGACAAAATCAATTCCTCGAATATACATTTTGTTGACATAATGATTACTAAAATGAAACGCCTTAAATTGTAATCGGATTTTGCCTTTAACACTGGCAATTTGGGCGATTTGAGATAAATAAATTATAGACTTTCTCGAAGTTTTACTGTTACTTAATCGGAAAACTAATGCGGCTCAATCTTTGAAAACGTTATTGTAGCAAAAAAATGATCTAAATACAGACCCGAAGCACAACATTTGGCAATTGATCTGAGAATGGGAGAGCATAATCAAGTTTTATTTATTTTACATTTTAAAAGGAGGTCAAATTTGTAAAGATTTTGTTCTGATGCAACCAGTATAATTGTTCAGTTTTTGGCGAAAAAAGGTAGAATACTGGTCTTGAATTGAATTTTTCTCCAGATTCAATTCGGCTTCTAGTGTAGAAACATGGTGTGACTTTTTGACCACATTTTGAAGAATTTTTTCTTCCTCAATTGAAAACCAAAAAAAAGTGTACGACAGTTTCCGAATAGTCGCAAAATTCAGGAGTGGTTTCAAAATTCATTCATTAATGAAATCGATAACTTATTTTTATTTTCTGATTTGATATGCGCGTAGCGTTGATGGCAAAAAACTGCCGCACTGAACTAAATCTAATAAATTTAGGGTAGCCAACCAAACCAACTGTTGGTTTAATTGACGCAGAACGCATAAAGATGTTTTTTGACCTTGAGCGTGGACACAAAACGCATAAATGCGTTTTTGAACTTGACTTTTCAGTCTTAGCTTTTTGATTTTTTCCTTAAACTATTTCAGAAAGGTTGAATGCCAGTCAATTTTTCTTATGTTAAGAGCTGATGGGACCGAGTGTAGGAAATTAAATTTCAGCTATTTAAGCCAGTCAAAAATGAGTATTCAATAAACTCAAAAAAATTGCAAGAAACTCAAAGGAAGCGAATAAATCCAGACCAATAAAATTAATATCGACCTTTTAAAATTAAATAGATAAATGAAATTGTAAAATTTGCGAAACTGAAATCGGGTGTTGGAATCGAAAATTAATAGTTTATACAGCCAGACGTGACTCAATTGAATGGGACTCAATTGAAGCAAAAACCTAGTTTTTTACCTTTAAAAAGAAGACTTAATTGAAACAAAAATCTGTTTTTTATATCTGGAATGTAAAACTATAAATGAGAGACATCACCACACTAGACACTTCTTGAACAAAATCACCGCGCTCATCAAATGACTAATCTTTATTGAATTAAAGGTTTTGTGTTGTTTTTCGTCAATTGCGTATGCTCGTAAAAACTTTTTCCCATCCTGAAAAGTCCAGTTCCGCGAATAATTATTACTGATGGCTATTTGATTACAAAAAAAACGCTTTTCAATCCCAATCAGATTTTAAATTTAACAGTGGCAATTATGTCAGTTTGAAATACATAACTAAAATACTATTTTGAATTTGAACAGTTAAAAAATCGGAAAGCTAATACGGTTCAAAATTTTTCAAAACATTTTTGTGGCAAGCGAATTAATCCAAATACAGACCCGAAGTATAATATTTTGCTATTAGTATTAGAATGAGAGAGCATAATCAAGTTTTTTTTCTTGCACTTCAGAAGTACGTCAAAGTTGTAAAGATTTTGTTCTGATGCAACAAGCATAATTTTTCCAGTTTTTGGTGACAGAGGTAGAATACTGGCCTTGAATTGATGTTTTCTCCAGATTCGATTCGGATTCTAGTTTAAAAAACATGGCGCGATTTTGTGAACCCATTTTGAAGGTTTTTTCATGCCCTCAGTTGAAACCCAAAAAAAATTAAGTGTACGACAGTTTGTGAATAGTCGCAAAATTCAAAAGTGGTTTCAAAATTCATACAATGGTAAAATGGGATAACTTTTTTATCCGGTTTTGTTTGTGCGTTGATGGCGGAAAATGCCGCACTGAAATAAACAAAATAAATTGAGGCTAGCCAACCAACCCGGTTTTTGATTTAATAAACGCAGGATACATAAATCTGTTTTTTGGCTTTGAGCGTGGAGGCAAAACGCATAAATTTATTTTTGAACTTGAAATTTCAGTTTCAATTTTTTGATTTTTTTTTGACTTAAACTATTTCAGAAACGGAGTGGTGGAAATCAAATTAAGTTATTTTTAGCCAATCAGAAATGAGTATTCAATAGACTCAAAGAAGTTGCAAAAACTCAAAAAAGCGAACAAATCCAGACCAATAAATTTAATATCAACCAATTAAGAAAAAATAGATAAAAGAAAATGTAAAACTTGCGAAATTGAAATCGGAGTGTTGGAAAAACCCAAGCCGACATTTTAAAAAAGTGAAAAAAAACTAAAGTTTCATAGTTTTACTGCACAAGTTGTTCATCGAAACGTTGTTTTACTACAATATTTAAATTCTTGGCTCTTTTTCCTTCCCGGCATCTGAAAAAAAAGCATCAATTTTATGTGTAACGGCGGTTTTTACAAGGTTAAACACAAAGACAAAACATGTTTGTCTTGGCCCTATTAGTACTAATGCCAATTTTTGTATGACAACGTGAACAAAATTTTACTTGTGAAAATTGGCAGGTGGGGGAAGGAAAAAGATCCAATTTTTATATAATTACTTCTGTTTTTTGTAAAAGTCGCTCATCGAATAGAAACGTTTAATGATTTTGATTGTATAGAAGCTTTCCACCAGTGGATCCCTCCATTATGAGACCATCCCCCATCTTCAAGCTCAGGGTAGAACTACATAATTGAAACGCCATGATTTTGAGTTTTATTATCTCTTTATTAATTTAAGCGTGATCTGGGGCTCAACTTGCAACAAAATTTGAACTTGCTAAAGTATTTAATAGTTTTATTAGATTCTGGATTTCCAAGATTACCCGGGTTGAACAAAAATGCTACTCATACAATTTTCATATATGGAAAAATGCTAATCATACACTTTTCATGCAATTCCATACGTATATAAAATTGAATGAAAGGTCTATGATTAAAGATTTTTCAAATATGGAATTTGTATGACTATCGTTTTTCCGCAAACCAAAAAAACCGTGTTTGTAACCGACCACAAGTGACAAAAATCATAGTTTTCTCAACACTAGAGTCACAAAAAGTTTGATCGTCTCGCATTTACAATGCATTGGAAACGACCTGAATTGCATCAGGTTGTTCTCACAAAAGTGATAGTCTGAAAGCATCAAACTTTTCAGTTTTGGCAAAAATTTTCGAAGTTAATCATTTTCAAAATTTGAATTTTCAGATTATCAGACATTGATCAAGGCAAACATAAACATGCCATACAAAGCAAAAATGAATTTTCAGCAATTTTGAAAAAATTTTATCCGAGAAACGGAAAAAAAATCCCATTTTTATGCCAAAACAAGAAAAAAAGTTCTTTGAAAATTCGATGACACCATTTCAGCAAAATGAATGAAATTGGTATGATTAGTATTTCTTCATAGACTTAGTTTAAGGAATTGTATGATTAGCATTTTTGGTCTAGGTAGGTCAACCCGGGTAGTTTTTGTTGTCAAAGCAGCATGGTTTCATCGATAAATTTTCGATGAGTTATTGCTGGGACATTTTGTCTTTCGTCGGTTTTTTTAATTAAAAAGGTTTTCAATTTATGATTTACTTTTTTCATGTATTTTTGTAGGGTCCTTTTTGAACAGAATGAACAAACAAAGTGTCACTGAAATGAGAATCAATTGAAGCAAAAAAAAAACTTTTTTATTGCATCTGAATAGCTTTCCACATCTTAAAAGTATCATAGTGAAACATATTTTGAGCAGTGAACAATTCTCTTCCAGCACATGTAATTCGCTGATTTTCTGGAATATGAAAATTTATATTATATATAAAGCATACAAATTATATGTCAAATATATAGTTCATTTAAAGACCATTGATAGACAAAATGTCTCAATTTGTACATTTCAATCGGCGAATCATTAAGGCACTTCTAAGATTTTAAAGTGTTTTATGCGTGGAATATTTATGAGAGACCAGTCCCTGATAGACTTCTGAAACTTAAACGTATTGTTTCCAGGTTTTTCTATATATGTTCGAGCTGTTCATTAAAAAGTCCCGACAGTTTGTTCTTGACTCTGTTGCATAGTTGTTGCATTGTTGGTCTTTTAAATTACTTTTTGTCTTATTCAAATTGAAATTATAAAGGAAAATTGTATTTACAGGCGTTTGGGCAAGAATTCGAACTGCTGATGAATACGACGCTGTTTATGGGTACCATCGCTCAGTCACGATTTCAGCCGCATTCGGCGCTGTCGGAGAAGTTTTTACAATCTGCAACTGTTTAATTCTCATCCTTTGCATTACCCACATCAAAACTGCCTTCGAGAAAATAAAGCTGAAAGTGCGGGCAGCTAAAACTGCTCTTTTCAGATCTGCTTAAGAGTTAACTTAACAGTTTCATCGCATTAGAGGTGTGTGTCGATTATTGCTATCGAAAGTTTGAAAGGAAAGAAAATGTTTATTATTTCGCGTATAATTTAGTTAACAAATAGTTTCATCAAAAGACAGACGAATATAGCAGAAAATGACTATTGAAAAAAATCAGATATCTAGAAAAAGAACTCCAAATAGCAATTTAACTTTTAAAATTTTGAAAAAATTTTTCCATTTGGTGTTCTCAAGAAAAACCGATAGTTGAAAAAGTGATCGACACGCACACACCCGAGCAAGCAAGCGAATCTAGATAAGAATTCCAAGTTCTCCACAGATCCTTTGTGACTTCCCTATTTTCCATGGCAAAATACTATCAGTAACCCTCGTTAATTTTAATTTTCCCAAAGAATAAGTTGTCAGTTTCTGAAGTTCCTGGTGATTTAAATCAGATTGCTAAGATTTCGCAAACATTTTTGGAATCGAAAAACATTGCAACATGGATTTTTAACGAAAGTAACAAAATACAGAATTCCTATCTTGACCGGAAAACATCTGAGCGTGCTAGTGCACGCTGAAACACAATTTTCCTTTTGAATTAGGGGAATTGAAGGAGATTTTATTGTTCCGACTTTCGTAACTAAAGTAACGGAAAATTTGTCCTCGGAGTGGGTTTTTTTCTTCCGACAAATTTCGACTTTTTAACTAGCCATTTTTGACGGAATGTTTTTATATCATTCGAAAGTTATTGTTGTCCTGAGCTTAACTTTGAAAAAAATATTTTAGCTGTGATTGTTATTTGTAAAGTTTTGGGGATTTAAAGATTGCCATTTTGGCCAAATTTGGACAATTAACGCGTGATATATTTCGCGCTATTAGCGCGTAAGCGAGATTTAATCCGTCTTAGAAATGGTTCCAAATTAGTTCAAGGAAGCTTATATGCCATAATTGATTTGTTAAAAGGAGCAAAACTTATCACTTTGTACTTATTATGACGTGTGGGGCGATGTTTTCACAAAAATTCCATATTTTTTTAAAAAAATTATTTTAATTTGATTTGATTACGTTTAAATTTTTCAAGTTATTTTTGCTCCAGAGACCTTAAAAACCTGTCGGAACATTCAGGGCTTCACCCTGATACGAGCAGTCTTGTTGTGTTTGCTTTTTGTAAATCTTGCCAATCTTCTGCAATATAATTGCAATAATTGCCAAGTTTAGTACTAAAATGAAACAAGACTGCTCGTATCAGGGCGAAGCCCTGAATGTTCCGACTGCCTTTTAAGGTTTATTTAGCAGCAGCAATACATAAAAAAAATAAATGAAATAAAATTGAATTTGAATTTTTTAAATGAAAATCATCCCCCAGCACGCCATATAAAGTACAAAAAGATAGATTTCGTTCCTTGTTACAAATCAATTATGGCAAATAAGCTTCGTTCAACTACTTTGGAACGATTTATAAGACGGATTAAATCTCGCTTACGCGTTAATAGCGCGAATTATATTGCGCGTTAATTGTCCCAAATTGTTCAAAATGGCCAAAATGGCAATCTTTAAACCCTCATAACTTTACGAAAAATGATCACAAGTGAAATATTTTTTCAAATTTAAGCTCAGGACAACAATACCTTTTGAATGATTTTAAAAAATTCCGTCAAAAATGGCTAGTTAAAAAGTCGAAATTTGTCTAAAGAAAAAAAAACCCACCCGAGCTTAAATATTCCGTTACTTTCGTATCAAAAGTCGGAACAACAAGACTGCTCGTATCCTGGCAAAGCCCTGAATGTCCCGACTGCCTTTGAAGGTCCATGGAGCAGTAATAACCTAAAATGAAATTAAAATTGTTATTAGAAAATTTGAAATTTGTTTTGAAAATCATCCCCCCACACGCCATATAAAGTACAAAAGGATAGATTTTGCTCCCTGTGTCAAATAAATTATGGCAAATCTTTAAACCCCATAATTTAACGAAAAATGATCACATGTCAAATATCTTTTCAAATTTAAGCTCAAAAAAAACAATACTTTTTGAATGATACAAAAAAAAATTTAAAAAAAATTGTCAAAAATGGTTGTTACAAAGTCGTAATTTGCCTGAAAAAAAACCCACCCCGTGCTCAAATATTCCGTTACTTTCGTATCGAAAGTCGGAACAAAAAAATGAAAGTGGAATATGGTCAATGATAATAGATTATCTTGGATTTTATTTTTGAAAAACGTAAATTAACGATTCCAGTGCGAAAAATAAAATTTTTAATCGATTATAATGGTTCATAATGGAGTTTTTTGGTATGGTGTTGAAAGTGTGCCGGATATAATTTTGCACAAATTAGGTAGATGTAAGTTTAGATTTGAAAATCCAGTGGGCTGTAAAATATTTGGAACTATTTTAGACATGTTATAGTCCATTATTCTCTCTTATAATGGATTTTAAATAGATTTTAATCTATTTAAATTTTTGAAATTAAAAAAATTTAATAGATCCCCAATCAATTGTGAGGACCCAAAGCGTTATCAAAACCAATTATAACATTCTTGACAACAAAAATTGATTATAATCAATTATTATTCAATGAAATTCAATGCGAATTTACTTAAAAATGGCTAAAATTGATGGTTTTTTGTCTGAAGCATTCTTGTAGTTGATAAGTATGATAGTAATGAATTCTGACTATTGGAGCCTCTGTTCTCAGGGCAAATCAATGCGTGATAATCCGCATGCGTTTGGCCGGTAAAAATAGTTTCAATTACTTCACGTCAGGAGGGTGGAAACATCAAGTTCGCTAGACCACGTCGGGAAGAGAAGGCCCAAGTTGACCAAAAATGCTTATCATACATTTTTCATAAATGTGAATTTTCTTGTCATACAATTCAATACAATTCCAAACGAACAGAAAATTGTATGAAATCTCTATATTAAACATTTTCCCATAAATGGAAATTGTATGACTAACATTTTTTCCATGAATGGAAATTGTATGACCAATAAATTGTCATTTATGAAAGTTGTATGACAAACAGTTTTCGGAAGTTATTTTTTCAAATGCGGCACAAATTGCATAAAAACCCATCTAAATAAATACTCTTTAAAAAAGTCAATAACGGTTTTTTTACACAACGTCATAAAATTTTTCCAAATTTTTTTTTCATATTCAATTGCAGTTTGCTCTCATTTGTTGAGAAACTGTTACCAACTCATTTGAAGTTTCCAACAACCGGTTTTCAAAAAGTTTCCCATAAAAAAATTCTTTATGGCAAGAATGCATGTCATACAATTTTCATATATGGAAACTGTATGGTAAGCATGTTTTTCCAAAAAAAAATTAAAGCCAATTTTTTTCCATCAGCGGTCTATTCAGCAGTGCTCGAAAAGCCGCAGAAATCATTAAAAACTTTTTCAATTGTTTTTTTGAAAATGTATGAAAAAAAATGTATGATAATCATTTTTTTTGTAGACTTGATGTATGGAATTGTGTGATAAGAACTTTTGTTATATGGAATTGTATGATAAATATTTTCGGTACATGGAGGTCAACCCGGGGTAGTGATAAATTAAAGCTAAACATTATTTACAGCAGCTACAGCTTCAACGAGAGCTTGCTCACTTACAGGACAAAAATCGAAGAAATTTTCTTCTGATTTAGAGCTAGCGTTTGATGATATCACTTTTGCTAAGATTAACTGATCACACTATATTCGCTTAACGGCAGACCTTACAGCTTCATAGCGAGTATTATGGCGAACATGCTATAAATACGTACAGTTGAGAAGTTACTTTGTGGCAAAAATAAAAGATAATGAGCATTGACTGAGATAATGAACAAACAAATAATGAACATGTTGAAAAAAAAAACAATTTACCGATATTTTTCTGCCAAACGATCCGCATTTGCTTTAATTGAGGCCCGTTTGTCTTTCAGGGACTTTCTTTTTAAATTGATTCTATAAGGTGTCGTTGAAATAATAACAGAAATCAGATTTACATGCCGTTCAAGAATTAAAGTGATCAGCAATTATTATTGGTTCGTCCATTTAGAGCGTCCGTAGAAACAATCGACATAGGACTTAAGTTTTTATTTTTTGTCACGTGTAGCAATACAACGAACCCGGGTTGACCAAAAATGCTTATCATACAATTCTCATAATTGGGAAATTTCTTGTCATACAATTCCATACAATTCCATACGTACAGAAAACTGTATGAAAACTCTATAATAAACATTTTCCCATGAATGGAAATTGTATGGCTAACATTTTTGCCATAAACAGAAATTGTATGACAAACAGTTTTCGGAAATTTTTTTTTCATATGCGGGACAAATTACATTAAAACCCATCTAATAAGCCGTGCAATCTCTGAACAGAGAAGAAAAAAGTGTTTTTTTTTAAGAAGTTGCAACCTCAGTTTCCTATTTTTCTGCAGGAAATCTTCTCAACTCTTTAGATAGCAGCAGGGTCCTAATCTGATCCTAAGGGGGCAATACTGGAGAGGGGGTTACCCGCATCAAGGTTTAGGCGTAAGTAATCGATTATAACGGATTATTGTGATGAATTTTTGACAGTTTTAATTGATTACAATTACCAAAATTAGGTGATTAAAGGATTTACAATTGATTTTAATCGTGATATTTTCCAAGAGATTATAATCTCTTAAAATCGATTATAATTGATTATAGTTCTTGCAAAAACCCTTATAATCAATTGTAATCGATTATAATCGATTATAATCTCTTATGTTGCGTAAATATTGTCAACTCAAAATATATTCGAAATATATCTTATGAATTATTATTTTTGTGTCAATAAGCAAGCCTCTAAAAGAGAGATCTTTTGAAAACTTTGGTTCATCTGAACACAAAGTTTTACCACGAAACAAAAGTTTCATAGAGATCCTTTCATGGAAAGGTTCCCGCGGTAGATGAAAAATAAATCTTCCCAATCAATTTGCTGATGTTTTGGTGTTTAAAACAGCTTAAAATACGCATCACAAAACAATTCTAATGGGGAAGAAATAAAAAAAAGCTTATTAAATTGAATTAATTGGAAAACTTTAAAACTATTTTTCTCATTTTTCATAGGAACCAACGTCTCCAAAAAGCATAAAATATAAGCAATCTAGATGCAACTTCGAAGTCAAAATGGACAAACAAAAGGGATTATAATTAATTATAATTGATTAAAATACATTTTCTTGCAAAACTAATGAACTAAAAATTTGAATTAAAATAATGGATTATAATAAATTATAATAGATTATAATTGTATTAAAATTTAGATGAATGCATAATCGATTCCAATCGATTAAAATGGATTCTAGTTAATTGTACTTTAAAAAAAGATTATAATCTATTATTAATTGGTTAAAATCGATTGTTTCTCAATTTTAGTAAGACTGCTACTAATATTGTAATATAATCATTTATTAACGCTTGAAACTGGATGCGGGTACCTCAAAAAAAATATTGAAAAAAAAACTTTATTTGCAAAAGACTTCGAAAAAATCATCCCATATGACGAAAATGCTTGTCATACAATTTTCATATATGGAAATTGTATGGTAAGCATTTTTTTTTTTTCAAAAAATTTTTGTCAGTTTTTTTTTCGTTACCAGCCTGTTCAACTGTTCTCAAAAAACCGCAGAAAATAATTAGGTTTTACTTTCTATTGTTTTTCGAAAATGTATGAAGATTGTATGACAGCAATTTCTCCATACACTTGATGTATGGAATTGTATGATAATGATTTTTGTTGCATGGAATTGTATGATAAGCGTTTTCGGTGTATGGAGGTCACCCCGGGAATGTTACGTCAAGTTTGTTTACGAAAATGGCTTTATAGCTATAATAAAAACATAGTGACAGACTACCTAAACCTCGATTTTTAAGAAAAGTTTCCATGTCCGATGTACCTTCAAGAAAAAATCCCATGTTGTAAAGTGATGCATTCCAGGTATGCTAGCGAGTTAATTCATTTGATCGTTTAAACAGATTCCTCGCGCTTCGATGTTTTTCAGCTATCAAGACCATAACATAAAAAGTTGGAAGGACAGTTTGTTGTTCGAACTCCCAGAAAAGTAAATATTGTGGCATTTCATCTATGGTACAAAAGACTGAATCAAATGGCATTGCGTGTATTTTGAAGAAAACTTTAGTGTTATGAGGAAACGAATAATGTACGAGGAGAGATGATTGTGAATGCTTGACGAATACCTTCAGAAAAAATACAAAGGTTTAGAAGCCGGAAACTGAATTGAATGAAAGCCTTTATGTGCACAAATTTACCGTTACAAAAACCGACTTGAACAAAAAAAATTACAAACGTACAATGATAGCTTACAATCGGTACAAAATATAATATATACTGGAACGGTTGTTCAAAAACCGATTTGAACAAAAATTACAAACGTAAAATGATAGCTTGCAATCGGTTCAAAATATAAAATATACTGGAACGAAACTGAACAATAGCAGTTGCGCCCCGGCTCAGTAAAAGCCAAGTGTTACCCAAGGTTCTGTAGATAGAATCTGTTAAAGTATATTTAGTTGGTAACAGTTTAATGAAACTATGGAAACCAGAAGGACCTAATGATTGAAATTTTAGTACTTTAAGATTTGTATACACACTCAGCTACATCCCAAAAATTGGAGAAGACGCAAAGCTGATGGATCAATACTGAAATTACAATAATCAATTGTTCGCAAAAAGACCCAATTTGAAAGGGGTCCATAAACTGTCAAGCAGTGGCTATGACTCAATTTATGTCTGACCTCAGGCGCGGATTTAGGGGGGGGGGGGTTGAGTTAAGTTCATGATCTAACTCATAGAGTAATTTCGGATAAGGTACACCGTCTGCTCGTCACGCTATCTTATTTTTGGCCGGATAGATTCGTGCAACTTCTTAGTCTAATACCGATCCTAATCTAACTCTTATATCTACTAGTCTCAGGTTGTTTAACTAGTCTCTGCTAGGCTCAATAGATCTAGAGTATACTGGCTTATTGCGATTGCTAGAAGGTCTCTTGGAGAGGTAACTAATTTCTAAGTTAAACTCAAATCTCTCTGGTGCTGAAATTACATGTAATTTCAGGGTTGTTAGTTAGATGGATCACGATTGGTTAGTATTAAATATTTTATTGTGATAAAATATCTAATTTATAACCAATAATGAAATATAGTGTAGATCTGGTTCCACTCATCCGGGGTTTACAGAGTTTTTGATCTTTTATCTTCTTTCTGTAATTGGAGGATGGATGATGATCGTTGGTATTTGGCGATCATCATTTTCTTATTCTGTTCTTGGAGAAGAATGCTCCAGGAAGCTAAAGTCGTCGACATGAAGTTGTTAGTTCTTTGTTCGACGATGACTGCGACCGCTGGTGAAATCAATCTGATTTCGAGATGGTTTGCTATGATTGCTTGTTCTGCTTTGGTGGAGAACTGTTGAGTATCACTCTCGTCTGGGAATGGCGTGAAGATTGTGTTTGGAGGGAATGCCTTGTAACTCGGATATGTATGTATACTTGAACATCGAGGTAGTCTTTGGTCTGATTCAATGAAGTCCTTTTCTGCAAAGTCAAGTCGTACTCTAAATCCTTTTTGAGTCGTGATTGTGAGCGGCATGTCGGTTGTGTTTAGCCATTCCATAGGTCGAGTGTGTTGGGTCGTCTAGTCTTCGGATGCTCGTCTTTGTGGTTGTGTATAATCTATGTACTGCATATTATGATTTACATTTTATAAAATTATGTTAATTCAGTTTTTTAGTTATGATGTTGGTTAATTGTTTTCGCAAAAGCATTTTGGTTTTAGTTCAGTTATTTTGAGATTTACTCACCCTTGAGTTCCTCTTGTCAAAAATATAGTGTGGTCATAAAGCGTGGGTGTAGCACGGTGGGTTAGGCCGGCTATAGAGCATGCTCAGGACGTCCTCTCTGGTGGGTTAGGCCAGGAGTGAGGGTATGATTTCATGCTGGTTTTTTGATAGGGTCCTGTTTTGTGAAGTCTTATGTTATATTATTTCTGGTTTTTCCTTTGATACTTTGGTTGTGTCCTTTTCTCATAAATCAAATTGTTTTTAGTTTGGGTTTGTCTTGCTACTTTTTGCTGTTTTATTGTTTCTTTCTTAGACTTGATAATATTCTTCAACAGAATAAATTATCAAGTTTAAGCTGGGTTAATCCGGTTTGGGTTCCGTGGGTTTTCTTTTCTTAGTCATGCTGTTAGTTCGTGCTTTATGGTGTTTAGTAAGCTGCGTTGGTTAGTTTGGATTGTCGAGCTCCCCACAGATTACTATCTTACTTTTTGTACCAAAAGGGATACAAAACTTGTTAACGATACCCAACAGTCGATTGTTGTTGTCGTTGAGACCCTTCTTGTTGCTCCTTGAACTGCTTGCCGGATCAGTCTTCTCCGCTAATCCCGAGACCCTTTCGGATTGAGCGCAAAGTAGCATTAACGTGCTTAAATTTTCAAATAACCCTACAGTACAAGCCTCGGTTATTTTTTATGTTTTTTTGTTTTTCTTGGGTAGTATACTACTTTTTGTATAGTTTCTTGTATAACTTTAAGTGTTTTTGTTCACAAATTTCTCAGGGAACGAGGGGACGGCCGACCCCCCACCATTCCTGGAACGGGAATTTTTGGTCTTAACTAGGTTAAAAAGCTATTCACGGGAATCCGGAAGGCTTCCGCGTTCCGAACTACCCTTCCGACCTGGCGGTTAGGGCACTTTTAAGGGCGTTATTATGAGCATCCGCTCAGCACGGAGTGCTCGTTAACGATTCTGCCGGTCATGATGTTAAAAAAGAATAACACCCAGGAGCGACATAAAAACATCTATGTAACATTCGCCCGGAAGTACATATCGACGGAAAATAAAGCTAAGCTATAAAACGACTGGCCAGCGTCTAAACAGAGCTCTACATGCTTTTCACCGCTTCGACCAAAGCAAGTTCCCTTGGTGGTCTTTGTAACATCGGGTGGACAAGAACGTTTTTGCTTTCGGCTTCGGTCAAAGCACTCAAAATAACTTAAATATATGCAAGAAAAGTGAGCTCATGCCTGGGTCTCAGTATCCCCAGACCACGAGGTCACTCCTAAAAACAGGGCTACTACTATTTATTATATTACTATTGTTTTTGTTCAGTAGATAAAAATCATCATCTCCATCGAAGATGGATCAACTCTTTCCCTCAACTCCTAGCTTCTCATTCTCAGAAAATGAATCTAGATGTTAATTAAATTCAGTTCAGGACATAACTAGGAAGCTAAAATTTCGTATAAAATAGTTTAAGTTCAAGTCTCGAGATCCCTCCGGATTCCTAAATCCGGGGAACAACGTTCTTATTTCCTCTCCGGAAGGCTGGATTCACGGTTTTATCAGCCTTCACCGCTGGTGTGAATTTCTTTGTAACGATTGTAGCGACACAATCGTTACAATTCGGAACGGTCTCTATTAATTCTCGGTTTTGATTTTCTATCCTTCGTTGTTATCTCTGTCGCAACTATTGTTGTTGTGTTTCTTTTCTGACTTTTTTCTAAAATGGCCATTTTCGACGTTTCTCGGAAGTGTGACTGTAACATTCGCCCAGAAGTACAAATCGACGAACAATAAAGCTAGGTCCTAGGACGACTGGCCAACGTCTAAACAGAGCTCTACATGCTTTTCACTGCCTCTACCAAAGCCAGTTCTTTTGTGGTCTTCCCAACATCGGGTCGACAAAAACTTACTGTTCTCCGGCTTCAACCAGAACGCTCAAATTAACTTAAATACATGCAGGAATAGTGAGCTCATGGCTGGGCTTCAGTATCCCCAGACGACGAGGTCACTCCTAAAATCAGAGCTACTACTATTTATTAAACTATTATTGTTTTTGTTGAGTAGATAAAAATCATCATCTCCATCGAAGATGGATCAATCCTTTCCTAGCTTCACATCGTCGTAAATTGAATTCAGATGTTAAATAAATTCAATTCAAAACATAACCGGAAAGATAAAAGTTTATATAAAACAGTTTCAGTTCAAATCCCGAGACCTTTCCGGGTTCCTGAATCCGGGTAAATAACGCCCTTATCTTGTTTCCGGAAGGCTGCTTTTCTACTCTTCACCGTTGTTGTGAACGGCCTTGCAACGATAATAGCGACACAATCGTTGCAACTCGGAGCGGTCTCTACTAACTCTGCTTTTTCTTCGATTCTGATCTTCTTTTTTTTCGTAGTGATCTTCGTCGCAACTATTGTTGTTCTGATTTTTCACTGGTTTTCTTCTCAGTTCGAAGTGCGACTTCTCAGTTCGAATTTTTAAAATTTCAAAATACCAGAATATCTTGACCTTCACCGTTTGACTAATCGTCCCCATAACGTTACTAATCTCTTAAAACTGTCAATTCGGAAGTTTAGCTGCTAAAATTTCGAATATGTCGAAGCTTCATTTTTGTCCATTCTGGTCAAATGTCACATACTCCGAGGACAGCCCGGTCAAGGTCCCCATTGAATTTTGCGATGTTCAGAAAATTGGTCCATTGTCATTGAACAGAATTTACAAAATGCACGAAATTACTTACATTTGCGTCATATCGACTCACTGCGGAATATAAATGGCATCATACACACTACTATAGCCTTCCAAATTCTTTCACTAATCTGCATTTTTGCGGATATGACCTAAGATAAGACATCTTTTCTGACTTCCAATGTCAATGTCTTGATTTTAAAACTTTTTCTCCTAGGTTTTAAAAGGTGTTGGTTTGCAGGACAGTCCTGCCAACCAACAAGCTAAAATTATCCTACTATGCTTCTTCCCTTCGGAAATCTTGGTTGTTATTGTCCTGAATATTAAAATTAAGGAACTCTGTGGTTAGAAAGAACAATAAAACAACCTCCCTCTTCAAGAGATTATCCAAGTCTTTCATGTCACCACAAAGTGATCAGTCGTCCTAGTTGATTAAAAACAATCATGCAGGCTGGAATATTTAAATGTGCTCTTTGCTCTAGCCTTTCTAAATAAAAAGTAAGTGTCTCTAAAGCCACCAACTAAAATCAAAATGCAAATTTATAAATGCAACAAATTCTTTTATGTCCAAAACTCAACTAAATGTTTCAGTTTTCAATTACAACTTGGTTGCTTAGTTTCTCACTTGAGTTTTTGTCACACACATTAACCAATTCTGAGTTTTAACTTCTTCTTTTCGTTACTTCAATGTTTCTCCGTTTTTTCGTCGTTTAGAAGTTCTAAAACTTCAAATTCTTCTAATTTTCTTTCTTTTCGCATCTTGTTTTTCGGCCACTTGTCAATGTTCCATCTCCTCCTCCTGCGACATTGACTATGCACTTTCAGTTTCTGTGTCTTGCAACACATCGTTAGCTATTCTGACGCTGTTGGAAGCAGTCCTCCAACACTTCTGCTCTTGTACCCTTTGTTTACAACAAGGTAGGGCATCCACGTTAGATTCTCTGTTCCTGCAGAAGCTGTTGTGAAGGCACAACGTCACGTTTCTCTCCAAATCTTCCTCCAATATCTCTTCTTTTTCCTTTCCACTGCGTTCACTTGTCCTGGAAATTCTCTTCACAGCGATGGTCACTGCATTCCGATGAGTCACGAAAGCTCGCTTGAAAGCTCCTGCCCCAATTTCCAGCTGATACCCACTGTACACTCTGCCGTTCTTCGACATATGCCTTTTGGCATATTCGTACTACCATGTTGGCTCTAAACCATGGCATCAGTCGTCTTCTTGCCCATATCTTTTTCACTTCCATCGAAATGTTCAGAATGTTGCACATTGTCACAAAAAGATCCAAATCTTTTAGACAATCCAATTTCTGCAATTGTACTCTCGTTGGCGCCTCCTCTCTATTGTTCTCTTTCACATGAGCATCCAGCCATCGTATCGCCATCATAACTCCCACTATCACTATTGTTATGGGCCGTGATGAGTCTGGTAAACCCATGGAGAGCAGCTCTCCAGAGACCCAGATCAACACCAGATTACTACGCTCGGGATACCACCATGTTTGCAGCAAGCAGTGGCAGGGAAACTCGTCATGTGTCAACATGATGCTCCACCAATTACGCTTTCCCGAAGCTTCCAGTAGTAGTTCCACTTTCATCATCACTCGGTGGACTTCATCATTCTCGTCTACTGTATTGTATTCTGTAACGGTTGATCCTCTCTGTTTTTGTCTTTCAAAGTCACTGAAGTTCCCACTCACGTATCCCATGATCTTCCTTCCCAGTATCGATTCTAACTCCTCCTTTGTTCTCTCTGCAACTGCTGAGAACATTTTGCACAGTAACTCGTAAAATTTTTCCGACCTTCTTGTTAGTCTCAAGCACTTTGGCACTGAGAAGGCTTGGTCCACGATCATTCTCGTACTTTTTACATCCACAGCTACAAAATGCACCGGGCTCTTGCACATTGGAGCTAATGTCGATCCCATCAAATACGATAAGTTTCACTCTGTCGGATGTTCATTTCCGCTTCGATCGTTTCCCTCCATTTTCCTATAGGCTTTTGCTCAATTTTCAAAACTCCTGGAAACACCTCTACACTGATGGCTGTGACCATCTGATGTTTCTGTTCTAGATTCAATAGTGACTCTAAAGAACCAAACATGCTGTAGAATCCTAGTGCAGTCACTAGATTCACCTCGGTTCCTCCATGGCAATCTGTAATCAGTTCCGTTTCCGTTCTTGCTTTCATCACAACATTCCCAAACAATATCGTCAACTGCTTGTGTTGCTTCTCTAGGGTTTTCACACAATCGAGACGTCCACAAATGTGATCTTCCAGTCCACAGACTTCTGCCAGACAGTTCCCAGGTTTGACGTAGTCTTCTGGTCCCAGCCAGGCAACTCCACTGTCTCCCTGTTGCTCCTAGAGGCTGTTGTCATCACATTATATATGATATTCAAGTCACGCAGGTTACAGTCTGCATTTAGTTCCCTCTGCCCATCTTGTGTCGCCCGTAGTATCGAGTCAGCATTGGGACTAGGACACCATGATGGTCTCATCAGTTCCCACACTACCATCAAGCTCGTTCTCAGCAATTCATCTGAGAATCCCAATCCAAACTCCACTCGTTTGTCGGATTCTGGCACGGAAGATGCAGCCACCTTTTCTTCCAAGACTAGTCCCAGCTTGGTCTGCGGATTAGCAGTGCTTTAAATCGTTGCAATTCTCGACGCCCAGAACCTTAGCAACGCTGCTTGCTCGTAATCAATGAAGCAATCGCGTATGTCTTCGCTCAGGAAAGGGTTGTACGCTATACATATGACTCCGGACACGTAACTGTTTGATTTCTTCCTGATCGGTCCACAGTACTCACTGGATTTTGGCAGTGCTACCATATATTCCTTAGTGAGCCTCAGTTCCTTGTTCGAGAATCTCCTGATTTCGTCTATTTTCCTCATGGGTTCTAGCTCGTCGGGTCTTTCATGTTCACCCCCATTGGCTTGCTTTGATGCATATCCAGCAGTGCTAGCAAGAGTAAGGCTTTCACTCGTTCATCGCCCTCTCTCAGCATCTTGACACTATTGTTCAATGCTGGCACTGAAATTTGCTCTATCATGAATTGGATGAAACAGAGAGCGTCTCTCCGCTTTGCGCACGCTACTGCCCCCTCTTGGGTTATCAGATCCCTCAAGCTCGTCATCAGGAATACCTTCTCTTCTTTTGATCTTTTCCTCTCTTCTGAATCATATTCCCCGCGAGTCAGTCCCATCATGCACCAGGCGAACCTCAGTTGTAATTCGGTTCTCACGTAAGGTACTGCTATCAGAGCGTGTATCCTCGGCGTAGTCCTCATTTCTTCTTCGAAGTACCGTAACACCACTGCTTTCCATGGAAGGCTCACCAAATGCTCAATCGTTTCTGCCTGCTTCTCAGACGACGCTAGAGTCCCGTACGCTTTCTGCTTGAGGGTGGTGCCTTGCAGCATTGTCTCCAGATAACCTTCCATGGTACTCTTGTCTTCCATAGACATTAAGTTCAACATCTCCATGTATCCAACGGCGGGTTCATCTATTGACACAGTCTCCGACACTGTCAGTCGGTTATACTCCACTGGTATTAGTTCTCCCACAACACTTCACTTTCCGTGGTTCATGGGAGACAGTTTAAAGACTTTCATAGTACTTTCTCCACATTGGCTGAGTATCTCCATTTCCAATGTTGCTCCAGTCGGAGTGCGGTCACTCCTTTTGGATTTATAACCTGTTGATTTTATCCCTGCCATGAGAATGGGTGGCACCATCGCTACATCAGTCAACATTCTGTCCGTGCCAGGCAATTGATAATCACCTTGTCCCAAATCCTTGAGTTCTTCGACTCGATTTATTGTCGCTGAATTGACAGCTTTTATCGATATTTTCGAATCCACCTTCATCTTTCCTGCTCTCCTCGGTATCACTTTGCTGCCTAGTTTCATCTTCATCTCATTGATCTTGTCAATCACCAGTTTCGATCGCATCGTTCTTATCCTGGTTCTTGACAGACATACCACCTCTCCTTTATCCTCTTGCGGTGTCATCTTGGGAGAGTTTGCTTCACTTTCGTGAGTGGCTGAGTCAATCAACAACTCACTCAATCTCCCTTCACACTCGTCGAGTTTGTCAAGGACTTCCCGCATTAGTGGTCGGTTGAGACCTATTTTCAAAATGGACTGGGTTTCGTAGCTCTGAACTACCGTCCAGACTTTTTCCTTGAAGGCCACTCTGTCCAATCTACATCCCGTCCTATTTTCATGGTCTCGGTGATGTACCTCTCACTCTTCTTCGGGCAACGTTCCCAAGAAAGTTACTCTGGCAGCGCCTTCTATTCTTCTTCTCCTCGAAGATTCCATGAGGAGCCTTTGTTCGTTTTCTTTTGAATTGCCCGGAAAGCTGCTCTCCGGCAAATTCCGTTTCATTTCCATAGAATCCGACGGAGGTTCCAGTGTCGACGTACCTTCGTTTGCTGGTTCAGTCGCTTCCAACGTATCCACAATGTTTTCAAAGTCACTGAGGAAATTGAAATCCAGGCTGGATACTCCTCCTGTCGATGCCTTGTCGTCTTCCTTATCGGCTTGATCGGTATCCTGTTTCATGGGTTCCTCCGATTGACGGCTTCCTCCCTGCGCATCATCTCCTTCTGATGTATCTTTCGAATTTGAGGGTCTTTGCTTTTCAGTCTTGGCCCATTCCGGAAATTTTGGTATGATACGCCTGCCGGCTGATTTATCTTCCTCTTCTCCATGGACTACTTTGATTTCCTCACAGCCGAAGGGTATCAGGAAGGTTCTCGTCTGCAGCGTTCCTCCCACCGTTAACTCCGGTTTCACACTAGTCAAGATCAGGGAGGCCTCAAGTAATTGGGCTCTGCCTCTCATCTTCATATGCGCTAGGTTTAACTCCGCCCATTCCTTGTCAAATCCTCCAGGCTTGGGAGTCGCGGCATTGCTTATTCGGCTTTTCGTCACTTGATCCGTGTAGACAAATCTTGTATGCCGTAACACGGCGGCAATTCTACCCACAAATCATGGATCCATCGTTTCCGCGAATTTCACTACCCGTCCACTGCTGATATGAGTCTCAGGTGCAGCACCGACCTCCTGTATGCTTCCACTTTAACATCAGGGAACGCAAACGTGACTGCTGGTCCATAGATCACTGTCACAAACTCTTTGGCTCCTCTGATCAACGCTAAGGGATCGGTCCTCATAGCTAAGCTTAGATCAGTTAGCAGGGGCATCTCACGTCTCATCCTTAGATCAGTTAGCAGTCTCACGTCTTCCTCCGTCTCAATCGTCTCATCCTCTCCCGTTCCAAAGCAATTTTGCTGCAAAAGATACTGGATAAGAGTATGTCTCAGATTTCTTATCTTATTCCACGAATCCGTGGCTTTCTTCACGTCAAATTTCCTCACATTCTCACATTCTCACGTTTCCATGGGTTATCGCAATCAATGTTAGAAGTCCATATAACTGCAAGTTCTGAACTCCTTCGGTGAGCAGTATTACCGGTCCCTTCACGAAGCTTTCTGCTCCAAACGTCACAAACAAGGCTAGTAGTTCCACGATTGATACTTCCGCTACTGCTTGGAGGAATTTCTTTATCGAGTACCGAGAGAATTTTGGGTAGACTTTCGCCAAGAAGGACGCGGTCCATCCGGCACCCAACCCTTCCAGCATGCTGTCTGTCCGTTCAAAGCCTTCCCCCCTTTCACTTTTTGGGTCCAAAAAATTTCCAGGGTAACTTGGAACATTCTGTTCACAAACTCGGCTGTCTTTTCCTCAGTATTTTTGGCCAGGTTCACATCCTTCACTAAGTAGGCATGGATCTTCTTGATCATTACTGGGCCTTGCTCAAAAGCATCCGCACCCAATTCCGCTACTCGAGGAGTTAGATGTAGCCACTGGTTAGCCTCTGGTTCGGTTCTCAAAACCATCGCTTCCAAGTGAGCTCTAGTTTCCTGGGAATTTTTCCTTCTCTCTCTTTCTCCTGTTACGTCCATTCCTCGGAACCATAAGTCATTCGACGTCGCTATGATCACTCGATGGTTGTCTCCTTTTCCCGGTTTCAACTTGAGCTGTCGACTGAAGTTGGACAGTTCCAACACCAGCACCTCGTCCAACACTAGCATGTGTAGCGCATGTTCCTTGAATCCTCTCATTGCGTTCGAGATATCCGACCACACCGCAGGTAGTTCAGCCCTGAGTGGTCTCAGATTCTCCATCTCTATCTTGCGATTTAGGGCCATATGATTACATCATATTTCTCTTCCAAAAGCAAAGCCACAATCGCATACACGAACTTCAGTCCATCCGGGAGACATGCATACCCCGGAGACAGCGCGAACACTGCTCTCGATGTCATGTTGGTGAAGGAACCCTCCTTCATAGTTGTAACATTCGCCCAAAAACTACACAGCGACGGAGCGTAGAAAAAGTACCTATTAACGACTGGCAGGCGTCAGTTACCTTAATCCTACTCGCTTTTCACCGTCTCGACCTTGCCAGTTGATTTTCTGGTCTGTCTAGGGCAAAGTAAAAAGTTACCATTTTTAGGCCATCAGTCAAACGACTTTTGATCAGCTTTCCTTTACATGCGAACACAACCACATAGCTGAGTCTCGGATCCTCAGACTACGTGATTGTCATTAAAAACACGGCTCGAACAACCTATTTTAACATGTTTTTGTGTGACAGTTCTATATTAAATCCATTGGAGATGGATTGACCCTTTCCTCTTTCTAGCTACTCATATTCTAAAATATCAAGTTACACCGGTGTTAATTTAAAGTTTCACGACATCCAAGTAGCTATAAAGTTAGTTCTATACAGTCCCTTCACATAAACAGTATCTGGGGGACCAATCCTCCGCTCCCGTAATATTCCTGCGATAACGCTCTTGTCTCTTCTAATTTGCGTCCCGTGAGGGTTCCGTGGTATATTTTTTCCCCCACTGAAGCCTCCTTCTCCACCAATATTCACTGCTAAGGTCCTTATCGTGTGTTGTTGCCACGATAATAGGCTTCGTATTTCTCGTCTCTTGTACGACTGTTTTTCACAATATCTGTCGTTGTTCTTATTTTCGTCACTTTTTGGCTCAAAATGGCCGTTTTTGGTATTTCTGAGAAATATCAACTTGAAAATCGAAATTTTAAAAATAAATATTCCAGAATATTCTGACCCTCCTTTCAAGCACTTTTTTGCTGTTAAGGCCTTTTCTCTCTGATTCGTGCTTCGTCGGAAGGTTGCGCTGTGCCATCTGGCAGAATGTCACATACTCCCCGGACAGTCTCCATCAATGTCCCTATTGATCGCATAACACCGGGTTATCGTCAAGTAGTTATCCAGTTTTCTGTAATCAATCTTACAAATCGCATAAGAAAATGAAATTTATCTACCCCACCTCAACTCACTACGTGTTCACAAATGGCATCGTACTACATCTCACTGCCTTTCAACATTTTCACAAAATTTGCACCATGAGGAGTGTCCTAGATAAAATTTCTTTTCTGACTACTTACGTCGTCTTGCCATAAAACTTCTTTTCGCTCTTTGTGATTAAAAAGTGGGACGTGGCACGGCCACGCACCCGTTAAAATTAACTTAACGTCACTCACCAAGTATAATCAGTTATTTATGCGGTCCTTTCAATATTAAAACTAAGGAACTATGTGGCTAGGAAAGTTATTGAGTTACCCACCCTTCTCGAGCGAGTTTACTCAAGATTACCATGTCGCCACACAGTGAAATTGTGTCTTACACAGGTTAAAAACTTCAATCGTGTTTAAATAGGTAATTATACTCACCTATGTTCTATATATACATACATAAATAGTCATAACTAAAATTTCTTTTTCAACAATTCAACAATTGCAACAATTTTCAAAGTTTGGTTTGACCAAACTAAATCAAAACAAAAAAAGTTTCACAAGTTCAATAATCAAAACTTGGTTGATTGGTTTAAGTTTTAGCACACAAAGACAATCAAGTTTTTTCTCCTTCTCTCCTCTTCTTTGTTCATCTCCATTCCATCACTTCTCCATCTTGATCTTCAGCTTCGCTGTCTTCCAATACTTTCTCCAGCATGTCCATGGAGTTGCGGGCCGTGCACCAACTCTCCTGTTCCAACAGCCTCGGTTTGCAGCAAGTCAACATTAACCTTTTGCTCCCGGTTTCTGCAAAAGCTGTTGTGAAGACATAGGCTCACGTTTCGTTCTAGGTCAGCTCTTAAGACCTCTTTCTTCTCATCTTCAGTTACACAAGGCGCTCCAGCTACCCGCTTCACCGCTGTGGTGACCGCATTCCTGTGCGTCAAGAATGCTCTCATATAGGCTCCTGGTCCTATATCTAGCTGGAAAGATTGATAGGCTTCCGTGTTCCTCGACATGTGACGCTTCGCGCGTTCATACATCCATGATGTCATCACTGCACGGAACCAAGGCATCAATCTTTGCCTTGACCATATTCTTTCAATGGCTTTAGGTATCCTCAGAACCTTGCAGGTGGTTCTGAAAAGATCCAATTCACGACTCATGTTCACGTTGCTCAGCTGCTCAGGAGTCGGCACGGCCGTCTCCTGCTCACTTGTGTCCGCGTTAGCCTCCAGCCATCTCACTGCCAGCATGGCACTAACCACCACGATTGACACCTGTTGATTCTGATCAGGCAACCCCGTAGAGTATAACTCCACCACGTCCCATACTAGCATCAGATTCCCGCGTTTGGGGTACCACAACGTCTGCGCCAAGCAGTGGCAATGATACTCCCCATGGGTTCTCATTATGTTCCTTCGGGTCCGATACCCTGAGGCTCCCAGCAACGGTTCCACCTCCATCAGAATTCTGTGTAAGTCGTCTTTTTCTTCTATGGTGGGGAATTCAGTGGGTAATGCTCCACTCGCTTTCTGTTTCTGGAACTCACTCACATTGCCTTCGTTTAATCTCAGAAACTCTTCACCCACTACGTCTTGCAACTCGCCTTCAGATCTCTTCGGGACTGCCGGAAAGATCTTTGCCAACAAATCATGTGACCTCTCCGATATTCTGGCCAACCTCACGCACTTTGGCACAGAGAAAAGTTGATCAATCAACACCTGCTGTGTCCTCGCATCCATCACCACCATGTGTGTAGGATATCTACTACTGCAATATGGTGCGGAGCTTGAACCCACCGGATATTTTGAACCAGTCGGTTTATGATAGGCCTCACTATCTTTCAGATTCATCTCGTTCTCCAGAGCTTCTCTCCAGCCTCCGATCTTCTGCTCTGTCTGCAATGCTCCAGGGAATACTTCCACGCTGAGGGACGTCACTAGCTCATGGGCACGCTCCAGGCGCTCAAGCGATTCTATCGAACTCATCATGCTACAAAATCCTAAGGCTGTGATCAAATTTACATCCGTCACCCCATGACAGTCCGCGACCAACTCCATACCACTCTTATCCGACATGCTCAACCTTCCGTACAATCGAGCCAGTTGCCGATGCTGCTCGCTCAGCGTAACCAGGCAGTGTCCCAGGTTACAAACATGTCCTTCCATCCCACTATGTTGAGCCAAGCATGTGCCTTGCTTCAACCAATTGCTCGATGGACCTTCCTCGGACAGCTCCGTGGATGGGTTGCTCTTCCGCTTCGTCAACCTCATGGCCAGCAGATGATGTATCATGGCCAGATCATGCAAACTCGCGTCATCATCTAGGTCTAACGTGATATCCGCCGTCATGTCCCAGATTAAACCGGCGTTAGGATGAGGACACCAAGAAGGCTTCATGAGTTCCCACATCGTTACTTGACTGGTTTTCAAGGGACCGTCCCAAGAACCACAATCAAAACTCACTTGCCCCTTTAGCTCGGGAACCGAGGGTTCGACCACTCGTTCTTCCAAGATAATTCCCAGCTTGGGTTGTTCCACCATCAGCATTCCAGTTTCTTTAATACGTTCAACCCAGAAATTGAGTACTATGACTTGCTCATAGTCGAAGTACGCTTCCCTGGCTTCTTCATTCACGAAGGGATTATACGCCATCCCCGGTATGCCAGACACATATTGGAACGACTTCAGTTTCCCTAGTGTTGCAAACTCTTTTTGTCCTTTGACTGCTTCAATCAACTCCCGGCTCACTTTCAATTCTTTGTTGGAATATCTTCTCACCTCTTCCAACTTGCGATAGCTCTCCATGTCATTCGACTCCTTGCTTGGCACAGTCAACGGCATGTCCTGATATAGTTCCAGGAGTGCCCTAAGGAAGTTCCTTTCGCAATCAACTCCCTTTTGCCGAGTGATCTTTATACCTTCTCCCAAAACAGGAGTGGGGATACGATCCACCACGAACCTGACAAAGCAAAGGGCATCCTTACGCTTAGCCCATGCTATCGCAGAATCGTCTTTTGAAATCAACGCTCGCAGAGCTTCCATCAACTCCAGCTCCTGTTCCCGTGATTTCGAATCATTACTGGCTTCATACTCCGCCCTCTTGATGCCCATCAAGCACCAAGCCAACCGTACTTGCAGATCAGTTCTCACGCAAGGATGAGCCAAGTATGCCGCCACCGTAGCAGGTGCATGAACCGCCTCGTCAAATTATCTCTGGAGGGCCGCCCTCCAGGAGATTTCTAGTTGTTTTTCCAATCCAATTTCGTTCGCTTCAGAGGACATTACCGTGCCGTATTCTTTTCGATTTAAGTTTGAATTCTCCGTGAGCTCTTTCAGATATTCCTGCATGGCTCGCTTCTCGCTCCAAGCCATCAGGTGCCCTCTCGCGGAGTTTCTCGCTTTCAACATCTCCACGTACCCTCCTGCTGGATCTCCCATGTGGACTGATTCCGGCACAGTGACTCGACTGTACTCGACCACGTCGAGTTGTCCTTCCAGCTTCAACTTGGCTATGTTGTCCGCGAGGGCCTGTAATCTTCAAGTCCTCCAGATCCACATTGACTGATGATCTCCATCTCTAATTTAGTGTCTGCCAGGGTTCGTGCTGTTTTCTTTGATCTTACGGCAGTCGTGGTCAGACCTGCCAAGAGCATAGGGGGTATCAGATTCTCTTTTTCTCCCCCTGTCAGCGTTGCACTATCTCCTTGCCCGCTCTCGCCTGAACAACCTGCGCTCGTTAAAGAGGTCACCCCTGCGCTGGCTCTCGACTTCACCACTCTTGGGTTCATGGCTCGACTTCCTGTTTTCCCTTTTAGTCGCTTCAGCCCCTTCCTGGCTCGTCTGACAGGTAATTTCTTTGCAACCTTTGTAGGGGACATGAAAGAAGATGGCGTCATTAGCAATAGACTCCCATCGACTTCCCCATCGTCGTCTTCACTAAACCGGTATTCTAGCAAGTCTCTCTCTAACGCTCCCAGATCTGTCTCACCCGGTTTTCCCGTCTTTCCCTCGGTGTCGTTATCGTCATCGTCCTGATCCATCAATTCATCATCACCTGCATCAGGTTTCGGCCTGGGTCCTGAAGGTCCTTGTCGTGAGTCTATGCCCGAGTCCTGCCGAGCCGGTACGGTCATGTCTCCTGCATGATAAAACAACTCATCATTCACCAGGAATTCTACGGACTCCTCTCCATGTGGTGCCAGGTCCTCTATTGTTATATATGAGCCTCCCCTGCTGTCCTTTGCCACTTCCATCATCACTACTTTCACTTCTCCTGACCACTTCACTCTTGATAAGTCATCCGTGGGAGAATACACTTCGTTCCACATTTCGGCCGAGACCTCTGGTCTCCGGGAAGGTAGTGCCTTGATCTTTTTCCTACTCCAAGCATCAGGAAATGAGAAGTCGAATGTGTGCGCGGCTGCCACATTCCAGCCGATGAAGCGCGGCTCCATCCCTTCACTCCACTTCAACATTATCTTCTCTGCATCACGAGCTGCTCCGATGCGAGGGGGAATGATGGGAGATGTGACTCCCAACAACATCCTCCTTATCGGTGGATATCGAGGGCATTGGTCCGGCAGCGGCCTGGACCCAGAAAGCCACGCTTGCTGGTTCTCCTTAGCGTGTGCATAGGCCTCTGGTAAGAGTGGCACTCCCATAGCCGCTCCCGTATCCTTCACTACTGGTCTCAAGTTCCAAAGCTTCGGGTTGAACTGGATGTGAGAAAGTTCTTCACGGCCCATTCGGCACTTGAAGTGTTTGTTGAAATCCATCAACATCCAACCTGGCTCCGCTATACTTCCGAACAGCCTATCGTCACTGGCCAGCCCTCTCAACTCCCTCTGTTCTACCCAGTTCAGCACGGAACAATCCACGACTGAGACCAGGTTGACGTATAACACTGAATTCCTCTATGCCTTGACTTGCACGTCCGGTAACACGAAAGACATCACCGGTCCATACACCACCGTGACGAATTCCCGCAGTCCGTGAATCAGAGCCAACGGATCGATCCGCATCATGACTGCCAAATTTGTCAGCAAGGGCATGCCACAAAATTGCTTGCACTCACTCGCATCCGTCGCCACCTTATCTTCTCCCGTGACGCTTCTGTTTTGTTGTAAGAGATATTGGAGCAGGAGAGTCCTCCAGTCTTTCATCTTCTTGAGCGAGGCGGTTTCCAACTGTGCATTGAACTCACGACTGGGTCCCTGTAGTTGTTCAGGGTAACGTAACAGCACAAGCAAATCACCCAGTCAACCGTAGGTCATGGCAATCAGAGTCAGGAGTCCATCCAATCTCAAATCTGCTAACGCTTGGGTGAAGAGATTCGCCGGCCCCTTCACGAAATTTTCGTGACCAAATGTCACGTATAAGGCTAATACCAGGCCAATCGATAACTTCCTGATGTCTCTGACAAAACTCGCGATCAAGTTCCGGGATGCCCTAGGATAGCACGTCGACAGGAAGGATGGCGTCCATCCCACACCCATTCCACCCAAGATAGCATCCGATCGTTCGTACTGTGCCCTCGTGGCTAGCACGTCAGCTTGGAACTTGTCCAGTGACATCGTGTTTACGTCCTGCATCAGCTTCAACATCATGCCCCCAGCTAACTCCCGGGAATCAAACAAGTTTTTCAGATACACGTGTATCTCTTTTATCACTGCCGGCGCATGCTCGAACGCGTCCTCACCCAAGGTGCACAGCCTTGGTTACAAGTACAACCATATGTTGTTGTGCGGCTTCGTGCGCAAAGCCATTGCCATGAGATCTTCCTCCGCTGATGTCATGTTCTTCCTGACTGTCCTGCCCTGCTCATTCTCGGCATGATCCATCTGTCTGAACCAGAGATCATCAGCCACCTGTTGTACTAACAGATGATCGTCATCCACCCCTGGTCTTAGCTTCAGCAATCTGGCAAAGTTGGACAGCTCCAACCCCAGAACTTCATCTAGCACCAACCGAGTTGTGCTACAATCTCTGAGCCCCTGTATGGCATTCGAAATGTCAGCCCAAACGGCGGGAAGCTCAGATCGGGACGGGTAGTAATTGTCCGGGTCTACTACTCTGTTCGGGGCAGGAATTATCACATTGAACCTCCCCTCTGCTATCGTTATGACCATTGTGTATACAAATTGAAGGGGCTCTGGCAATGCAGCGTACCCTGGTGACAACACAAAGACCACCTTCACCACATTTTGGGTGAAACGTTGTTTTGCTGCTGTTCTACCTCAGCCATCGCCGAGAGCAGTGTCATTATCGCCTCCCCTATGACCTCGTTGCTCGGGATCGACCCATCTGTCAGACGTGACAATAAGCCCCTGCTTTGCAGATGATCATTCGAGCCTGCAACCACTATCACCTGCGGCTCCATACTGACCACCCTTCGTACACTTATCATTATGCCGATTGCCTGTCCCCAGTCCAATTTAGGTGCCGTCAAGAAAATCACGTCGGGCCAAAAGAGAGAACGGGGCGTATAAAGATAATCGGAACTGGCTACGATCAGATACTTTGCAGCTTTCATCTCTAAGGGATCGTAAGCTGCAAACAGGCCGTCGCCTATTGGGGCCTTCAGTTTCCCATATCTCTGATCATCTCCATCTACCGTGGTCGTTCGGGGATAGTCCCTTGAATACTCGCCAGGCGTCTGACCAGGTGGTTTAGCGAACTGCCTGTACATCTTATGATGCTTGTTATTGGGCTTGTTCTCTGTCTGAAACTTGCCCCTTCGAGCAGGTGGCGTCAATTCCCGGGCTCTCTGTCGGACGTCCGTAAGGGATCGCGTGTTCAAAGGTCCAAAGGTATTGTCCTGAGGCAACCCGTTCAAGTCTGCATGTCGGAGCGTAGTCGTAGAGCTGAACTGCTCCTGCTCTGCTAGCAGCCAATCCACGCCTGATATCCGATATAATCGCGACACCGTGGGACTTTCTCCGCCAATCATTCTCATCGCGTCCTCCCGACACGTCAAGGTATTCATGTTCAACTTCGTGGACATGTCCGTCTTATACTGTCCCCAATGACTCGGGTCTGATCGGTTCCAAAGCAGCAGGCTGCCTGGTTCAACTCCCTCCGCAGGCACGGCGCTCGTAGACGGTCCTGCTGCTGGAGCAGGGTTTGCCGTGGCGGGCGTATCGTTCCTCCTAGACACGGTCTGGGAGTTACTTCTGTTCTGAACCACTGATCTGCCGAGTCGGCTTTCAAGCGGTTTTGTTCTGGGAGGAGGAGCAGTCCCCAGCCTCTCTCTCACGTTTGAGCTCGGAGCGGTGGGTGCGGCTGCAGCCGTCTCCATTGCCAAGGGCCCTAGGCGGTTGACGAGGGATTCGGGCACACTTGCCCTTATTCTACTTCCTCCGGTCGTTGAGCTGGTCCGAGCCAGAGAACTGGTCGCCCTCGACTCCTGCTCCATTTCCCTCAATTGCGTCTGAAATACATCATCCATCCAGTGTCTCCCTCGTTGGGTGTTGAAATGTATCCCATCTTTGGTAAGCGCAATGTGATCAATCAAGCGCAGCGTGTTTTCGAGATCCAGAAGTCGCAACTCGCCAGGGTTGCTTCTCACCAGATTACGGATCATTTCGTTCCACCGTGTCACGTTGCCGTTCATGAAATCTGCCACTGTGGTGCCCATCAGCGGGTTTTGTGGTATCGTGCACAGCACCACAAACCTGGGCCTATACTTCTCCTTCAGCTCATTCAGGAGGCAGACCAATAGAGGCTCCCACTTGCTCTCCGGAGTCACTGGGGCTCTCGAGACGTCGTTGGTTCCCAGCATTATCACCAGCGTATCCAGGTGATTCTCGCTTTGGAACTCCATCATCTTGATGACCTGAGCCACTGAAGCTCCTCCAAAGGACAAAGTGGTTGTCTGACCATAGACGAAGATCTCATTCAGATCCCTCACCAAACTGCCTCCTATGATCAGGTGGCGACTCCCTGGGGGAATCACCTGGTCGCTCGTAGCGGGGTTCCAGCTCATGTCATTCAGGCAGGCTCGAGGATGCTCCGTAGCTACTTGCGTGAACTGGTGCCGTGTCATCAGATTCTTCCTGATATCCACCACGCGGGATTTTTGATTGGTTCTGCCATGCGCAGTCCCCGAGGGCACTATCGTGTGGGGTGCTCGCTCCGAGCTATTAGATGACTGATCACGACGCTGGGAAGGAACGATCCTACCCAATGTCCTTCCAGTGGTTCGGTTGATCTCCTCCATTGTCGCTCTGGCCACTTGGTTGAACGATTCTTGGAACTGAGGGGCGAGATAAGTGTCAGAAGGGTCTGGTATCATGAACCAGTCGTGTCTGCTGAGGAGCCTCGGGCTCTCTCGATGCACGCAAATCCAGAACCTCGGTCCCTCTCGATACACACAGCTCCTGAGCTGTTGTCCCGGGGCGCGTGTCGTTGGATCCCTCCGAGGATCTCATGCTCGCCAGAACTTCCGGTGACACTTGGCTCACCTTCGCCATATACAGCTCCTTCAGGTGCTTTATTTCATCCTCCTTATAAGCCACCTGTAGATCTTCGTATTTCTTCTTCCATTCGTCTCTCTCTCTCTCGAGCTATTGCCCTATACTCCTGGAGTTTGGCACACAGCTCGCTTTGATCTTTCTCCTTCTTCTCCAGCGTCTCGATCGTCTCCGACGTCTGGATCTCTATTTCACTCACCCTCACTTTCTTCGAAGGAGGAGCAGCTGTAGGAGAGTCGACCGAATGTGACGGGCCTGGCCCATCACGTTGTCTCTTCGCTCCGATGAGTGGCTGCGCCGGTTGGATGGTAAGGGCATCTCACCTAGCCGGTGGTCCCTCTGCTCACCTAGTCCTGGCTCACGAGCCAGGTCGTGGCCAGACATTTCTCCACGCCTCCATCTCATCAGTCGATTTCGACCTTTCTCGGCGGTCCCGGACTCACCGAAGGCCAACATCAACACGACTTCCGTAGGGCGATTCCCTCGACCCTCTCATCCTAGTGCATTAAGGAGCGCGACCACAAACATCGCCAACCCCGGGTCTTCTCGTGTGAAATCACAATCGATCAGTCGCTGAGAGATCTCGTCTAGAGTCGCTCCTAGACTCGCTGAGAGGAATTCCATGAGTTCGTTCGTGTCACCCATTTCTTCTCGTTTTGATTCGTCTGATTCAGTTTATTCAGTAAACAATTTCCGATCAATCAAGATCTAAAAAACAAGTCGCGACTTAAAACCATCATTTTTGGATACAACATCATTCCGTTCTTTAAAACTCTCCATTGAAATTCTTTTTTCAATTCTGATTTAAAAATTTAGCACCAAGGTGGATCGTCCACCTTTACTTTTGTCAGAGTAGCCTGAATGAGCGCTGACACCTTGACACAAAACATAAAAATATATCACAACAGTAACATAACAAATAAACACATAAACATCACACACCTATACTATCACATAAAAACATAATCCTTAATACTGTACCTAACACCTAACCTAATCTAAAACCTGACTCTAATTCTTATCGAATAACTTAATAAAAACCACTTATCGCTGAGCGCAATTCTTAGCATATGCTCAGATAGTATTTTTTATGTAAGTAAACTTCTATGTCAGTCTCTGAAAATATCACATGTACAAGTGCGTACAACTCTCTCGGATGTAGCTTTCCCCTATTAGGATCGTATACTGGCAACGAGAGAGAGGTCACTCCTCTCTCAAACAAAAAATCCCTAAGTCGAGTCAAGGCCAACACCAAGCTCTTTGGATCTACGTGTTGCCTATCAGTGGCCTTGGTAACCAGGAAACACAAATATTTCCCTGGTATCTGCGATGCAACAGGGGGCAGCGCTATCATCCCTCCCACACCAGGCCTCTGTTTCCACAAAAACTCGATATTTTTATACTCTCTTTTGAAGTCAGCCGCTAGTGCTGTTTTGAAGCTTACGTCCGCGGTTATCGCTATGGCGCACGTGCGTTCCGTGAGTTTGAAATCGCTGTCCGTTATGACGATATTGTTCGAATAATGGTTCGGTAGATCAAAATACGATTCAAAGATTCGTCCAAAAGGTGGTTTTTTAGCATTCTCGCCCTCTGTCTCTAGTTCTCCGGTTTCTCTTGCCGATTTCAATTTTTTTATTATCAGATTTTCGGTGTGGGTGAGTCCCACCCCCACTCCCCGGACAAAAATATCCATCGACGTCCCCGTCGATCGCCCAAAGACTAAGAGATCGAGGTTGGATTGTGGAACACGTAGAGGACCATCTGGGGCGACCCAGTTGGACTCGGTATTGTCATGACTGATGTAACTGACGCCGTCTCTATCGACGTCCTGAATCGTCAGGATCGTCTCTTTTGGATCTGTCGGCAGATCATGAAGCCATTCGAGCACGCGCAAGTTTGTTAATTCTTGCTCATGAGACTGTTCCGCTTCTGGTTCGAACTCCACTTCCGGTTCTGATCGATCGTCGATCCATTCTTGATCCATATCGTTCACAAGGTCGATTTCTTCTAGCATCGCCACTTCGTCCAGTCCCACCAGCGAGTCTATGACATCACTTACAACTATCCAGTCTACAACGAAGTCCTCGCCGTACGGATTGTATTTCTTCTGGTTTTTTCCTCTCTTTCTTTGGCGTGTTTCTATATTGAAAGGAAAGTCAGGCTGTATTCCTTTGTCAATTTCGGTTTGTTCCGGGCAGTCCCAGTCTTCTTCGGCATAAGGTAGAGTTTCATCGTCCACCTCTACTCGCTCGGTCAACTCGAGATTCAGTGGTAGATCGCAATCGTCCACCACCTCATTCCCGTCGTTCTTGTCGCGAGTACCCCTTTCATTCACTTCACAAGCAGATCCACTATCAAATAGTCTCCCTCTTGCATGTCCGCTGGGATGCACCAATCCTCTGACGAGTCATTGTGTGGTTTGATGTTTTCATAATGAGCTGCTCTTCCAGTGCTCAATCGATTAAAACGACCTCCTTGGTGCACTTCTGTTATCTGAAATGGACCACGCCATTTCTTTAATAATTTCTTGGTTACTTTTGGTGGAACCACTTCCTGGGACACCCAGACGTATTCGCCAACTGAGTAGGCTTTCGCATCAGCTGTCCTTTTATCAAACCTCATTTTTTGTCTAATTTGCGCCTGTTGCGTATTCCTCCTGCATAAGTCATTGAGGTTCTGCTGTCTTCTAATAACATCCCGCACGTACGTTTGCGGTGCTGTCCTCTTCCCCTCATATTCAGGGTAGAAAAACGTCAATGGGAGCGCTTTTTCATGACCCGTTAACATCATGTGCGGACTTATTCCCGTGGTGGAATGCTCCGTGCTGTTGTAAGCACCCATCACTTGCGGCAAGTGCTTGTCCCAGTCATCCATGTAACGCGAGCAGTAGACTCTCAGCATGGATACCAGTGTGCGATTTTGCCTCTCGACTAGGCCATTCGTTTGCGGGTGATAAGTGATCGAGTGGGCCTGCGCTACCTGCGACCTTTTCATCAACTCCTTCGTGAGATCGCCCACGAATGCTTTGCCATTGTCCGATTGGAACGTGATGGGGCAGCCATGCCTCGCTATCCACACATTTATCAAATGATGACATGTTTCTTCCGCCGATGCTGTCATGCAGGGTGCTGCTTCCGCATACTTCGTAAAATGGTCGATCATTACCAGCACCTGATTAAAGCCCGTTGCTGTCATGCAGATTTTCTGATGATCAATTTGCACCACTTCGTTGAAACCTGACGACTCTATTGACTGTAGGGGGAACCTTAGCTTCCTGGGATCCTTCGCCTGCTGACATGACAGGCATGCTGCGATCCACTTCTCACAAGCCTTCTTCAATCCCGGCCATTCGAATCGTTACTGTATCCTGTTATACACTTTGTCCACGCCTTGATGGCCCATCTGATCATGTGAGCGAAAGAGCAATTCGGTCTGGTACAACTGTGGTAACACTATTGAATTGTATTTATAGAGGACCTTGTCCTCCTCTTTTCGTTTGCAGGCTACGATTCCGTCCTTGTTCAGGTACAACAAGTCGTTTCGCTTCAGGTAGAATTGCTTCAGGATTTTGTAACTGTCTTCTTCCAAATCTCCCTTGTCAGGTGCTCCATTCTCGATCCATCTCTTCAGACTGCTCGTCATTCTATCATTTCGTTGAGCCCTTAGGAGATCCGACAGCCTGTACCTGGCTTTCAAATACGTCTTTACCACGTTCATTTGCCCACTCATTATCTCCGGAGCATGAGCATCGTCCATCAACTTGACACACCATATCTTTTTCATAGGCGTCGCTTCCTGCACAGATGGTAGCAGATTGGTACGGACGACCGTACTATGTGGCAGCAATCTGGTTGGGCGTTTCGAAACTGCTATCAGCTCGAGCTCGTCTGCAGCATTATCTACCACAGTGCCCTCTTCATCTGAGGTGTATCTGTCTCTGTCTGGATCCTGATGCGTTTCTCGGTCCAGCCCACGCTGCTTCCAGTCCACCAATAAGGAGTGGATTGCGATCTCTGACATATCGGAATTCGAAGTTGTTTCAGATGTGTTGTCCCAGGACTGGTGCCTCGAGTCAACACTTGAGTCGACTGATTTCCCAACATCATATTCCAAGTTGTCTGAGATGTTTCTCGACTCCCCGGACAAAACTCTGTCCATCGGTCGCTTCAAACCCGACACCCCGGACAAAATTCTGCCCCTAGGTTGTCTCGTCAACCTCTCCCCGGACAAGTCGTCCTGCACGGGCTCAAAGGTGTCTGACTCCTCAGACGAGTCGTCCTTGACTGGCTCGAAGGTATCAGACTCCCCGGACATTGTCTCCTCCACGGACGAACAATCTGGGCTCGGCTCGTATTCTTCTTTTGCATCCGTGAAATGCACTCTCCTCGTGAAGCTAGATTTCGACCTGATCCTGACTTCCTCAGTAGTTTGGTTCTGATTCAGTGTTCCATATTCAGTGAACGAAGTTCTCAACAAGACCTCCTTCGGCATCGAGCTCACCAGCTGGTTGACAATCGACCTGCAATCCCGTTCAACGCCTCGGCTGCGAATGGACATGGGCCTCTTCTCTGTTCTCTCGGTGACAGTCAACCGCTGCATGGTCTCCATCCATTCACGATCATGCCTATCCACTTCCCTGTCCAACAAGTCACGGAGCTTTCCCATGACGTCCGGCGCCACGTTCCCCGTCCTGTTCAATAGAGCCATGCTGTTTATACCCAGCCTGGTAAGTTCTTGCTGTACCAAGTTGGATCGGACTAGCAGATCCAACGGAACGGGCTCGCCTCTGGCTAAAAGCTTTATCTCCGCGGCCGTCTCCACTGGAAGGTCAGGGTGTCCGGGTATAGGATGTCCTGACTTGTCTAACCACCTAGTAAGTGGCAGCTTGTCGTAGGTTTCTTTGTCCAGAAAGGAAAACCCGTCTATGATCTCTGATTGGTTAGCCTGTTTCTCCTCGAGGCGCTCATAAAATTCTGTCTTTTTACTGAGGCTATCTGCGTTCTGGTGCTTGTCACGGGTACGGTGCTCTATGATCATGTGATATCTATCCAGGCGCACGATCCAACGACCAATATAGCTTTGGTCCATCGAATAGGTTTTCAGCCAGGCAAGGGCACGATTATCCACACGTAACTTGAAGGGAGCACTCCCCAAGTAGGCCCTGTATTTTTCCACGAAAGTGATCACCGCAAACATCTTCGCTTTTGGTGCGCCGTACTTCATTTCAGTATCACTCAGGACTTTACTCCCGTAGGCTATCGGACGAAGAACCGTTCTCCCGTTCCACTCCTGCTCCTGGTGAAGTATGCCCGATATCGCAACCACTGATGCATCCGTGTCCAGCACGAACATCCCCTTCTCTGTTGGCATGCCGAGGACCGGTGCCTCGCAAAGCTCACGTTTGATGTTTTCAAATGAAACTTGTGCCTCATCAGTCCAGGTGAACTTTTTGCCCTTGTTTCTCTTCAACCTCTGCATGGGATATATTTTGTCAGCATACTCCTTGATGAACTCTCGATAATAATTAGCGAATCCCAAAAAACTCATCAGCTGTGTATCTGTCTTAGGTGCCTTCCAGGTCAGCACCGCTTCAACCGCTTCGGGATCTGGTCTCACTCCATGTTTGTCAACCAGGCGGCCCAGATACTTTATGGAATCCCTGAGGATTTCACACTTAGAGGGTTTACATTTCAGAGCCGCCTGCTTCATGCAAGAAAACACCTCCTGCAACCTCTCTATGTGGTCTTCTAAGGTTGGTGTTGCAATCACGACATCATCGACATAACACATGATGAGATTCCCGTATTTCTTAGTGACGCTCGTGAGTGCCTGGGCCATCAGTCGCTCGAATGTGGCCGTCGCGTTGCACAATCCGAATGGCATCTTCTTCCACTGGAACAGTCCCAGCTCACACGCGAAGCCTGTTTTCTCTCGATCTTCCTTTCTGAGTGGCACTTGCCAGAATGCAGAATCCAACGTCGTGAAGAACTTCGCGTCTCCCAGCTTGGATAGGCTCTCATCGATGCGGGGAATCGGGTATGCGTCCTTTATAGTCACTGCGTTCAGATAACGGAAATCACAACAAAATCTGAGTTGTCCCCCTTTCTTTTTCGCCATGACCACACCACAAGCCCATGGGGACTTCGACGGCTCGATCATGTCGTACTCCAATAACATCTCGATTTCCTTCCTACACGCTTCTGACTTGTTCGGGGTCATTCTTCTCGCCCCTTCCCTATGAGGTACCGAGCCCTCTTCTATCTCAATCTCGTGCTCTACAAAATTGCAACAACCTATGTCAGCCTTATGCTTCGAAAAAACGTCTGCGTTCCGATTTAGCACCGCTCTAAGCGAATCTAGTTCCTTGTCTGATATTTTACCCTTCAGATGTTCTATCTCAGGTAGGACAGGCTTATTCACTGCTAACTCTGCCTCCGTCGGTCCCTCAGGGAAGTTGGAACAACTAGACAGCCCATCATCTGTTTCCGACTTCCTTGAAAACAATTTCCTAGAAGACTTCAATTCATTCACTCTTTTCATTATACATTCTTGGTTCGCATGCAATGGACATTTAGTTACATCAAACTTTTTCAAGTTCTCCACACTCTGAAAGTCTGTGTTCAGAGGCAAAGCGTAGCCAAGTTTCTTTCCCCTCTGTATTGTCACTGTTGTTGCTTCTGTGTTCAATAACACACTCACACACAGTCCGCTCTGAGTGAGTGAGAATCTTCTTCCTAAAATAGCCGAGCTTTTACTGTTTGGATTTGGTACCAGACACACCTGCCTGTCATTGCTGAGTTCATTCAAGTTCCTCATCCTAAACGTCGCTACTACGGCTTGGTTTGGTTTTAATCTAACTTTTCGATCCAGAAAAATCGGCACCTTGGCCTGATTAATTAAGATCTTATTAAGGGGTCTTTTTTCATACTTTCTCTCAGGATCCTTGATCCTAATCAACCCGTCATTGAGATCGATCGTGACGTCAAAGTTGCGAACGAAATCCCTTCCTAAGATGAACTGATCGGATTCGTCCTAATTCTCCACTACTAAGAAGCTCATCCAAAGATGTCTTCCTCCGAGCTGCAGTGAAATAATCGGGGTTCGTCCACTCACATAGATCGCTCCCTGATTGGCAGCTGCCAACCTGATGTTTGTCGGTATGAGATCCGACCTTTCGAAACCCATGTCGGTCCAAGTTTTGACTGGCATGACACTAACCACTGCTCCCGTGTCTAGCAGTCCCTTTACTGAAAGTTGTCTGCCTTGCACGTCTAGAACGTGTGCGACCAGATCGGACTCGCAACCTATATGCACCGCATCTTGTTCGAGCATCGCGTTGTGTCCGATTCGTCTAACCTTCAGCTCCTCTTGACCAATGTATATCCGGCCAATCTGATCGTTCGCATCAGTTATATGAGCTTTCGTGTAGATGTTGATGCCATCCACATTCATTAGGATCGGGTAAGGGCCATGGGCATCGATATAATGTCCGTCCACTTTCATCAGCCTCCGACCTCCCGTTGTGAGCAGCGCTCGCACTGCCCTGGAGTCCAGTTTGGGATCTTTCTCCTTCAGGTAGTCGGCATAGATGTCCAGGTGGACTAGTGTAATCTCGGATGGTTCACTCAAGTTCTTGACCACCTGGTGCCCTGCGACTGAGATGATGGACATTATTTTGGTCCCCTCCTTCGTCATGCCGAAAGTCTTACCAGATATAACGTTCAGTTTTAGTCCCTGTTTCCTCCGTTCCTCTTTGTCTTCTACTTTTGTCGCTTTACCCAGAACATTAAAACTTTCCCGAAGATCTGTGCTTTCCAGCTCCGACCTCACCCATTGCTCCACTTCTTTTGTGGCTAGGTCCTGTTTGACATTCTGCAGCGCTGTCCTTGCCGCCAGGCCGTAATCCACCTTGAGTGGGCTAGACGACTCTGCTTCGAGGTTCGAGGCCACCACCTCGTCAGGCCATGTCTTAACCTTTTTGGTCGTGAAGGTGTTCGGTGTCGTCTCCTTTCTACGAGATTCAGCCTCGTTCATCAGACGTGCTCGACTGGCCTTGACACCCGAATGCGCCTCTTCGTGGCGGGGATGTTTCGCGTCCGCTACTGCATCCCAAATTTGAGTACAATCCGACTTGAAGTGTCCCTCCAAATTACAGAAGAAACACCTCGGACCATATTTCATGATGAGCCCTCTGACGTACTCTTCATGATCCTCGTCGGTCGCGTCGGCGTCCTCGAGAAAGTAGCCTATGGCCTTCATGTTCTGTTTGTATGCAGAACACGCGGAAACGTGATGGTCCATCGAACCACAATTCGCACAGGACCTCCTCTTATCCATGTCATCGCGAGGTTTGTACCAACTGGAATTCGCACCAGTGTTTGTCCCGCTATAGTTGCCATAATTGCTGTAACGGTTTTGCGCCCTCGGTTTTATGAGTAAATACTCGCGTGACTTCATACGCAAGTCGTCAGGCGTGGGTACCTGGTCAAGCGACAGGGTGAAGTGAGTGGCCAACATCGTCTTCAACTCCTCACTCCTTACCCCATCCATGAACTTCGAAGCAATCGCCAAGTTTCGCTCGGATATTCTCTCATCCGGGTTTTTTCTCCTCCTAAGCAATTCAAGGTCGTCCAAGATTTTATCTATGTATTCGTCATCTCTTTGACGCCTCTTTTCGAACTTCACCATAGCCTGGTGCCCTTTTACTCCAGAGCCGAAACGATTCAGCAGGATGTCGAATATCTTGCGAGCGCTGTCTCTCTCATTGGCTCTTTTCGCCATTACACAACTTAATGCAGTACCCTCCAGGTTGCTCGTCAGCGCGCTGCACTCTTGTTTCTTGGAGAGATTCTCTTCCTCAAAGTGTAACTTCATCACCTCTATCCAAGTATCAATGCAGCCGTCTGACTCGTCTTTATATGACTTCGGCTTTTTCAGTGTCCTTCTTGACCTTTCTCCTCTCTCGGTTGACTTCGAGAGCTTGGTGATGAATGTTTCGAGAGATCTGTTCAGAGGCTCAAACATCGAGGCATACATCGTTGTGTCCTGTGAGACTGTAGTCAGATCTGGTACTGAACTGACTTGTGGCACGGTTGGCAACCTTGTCTCCGGGGTGGCATCTGCCTCCGGCGGGACTGGATTCGTCCAGCCAGGCCTCTGCGGGGCTGCCCTTGGCCGCTCCTTGTTTCTAGGTTCGTAGTTCGTTCTCGAGCCTTGCTGGGCTCTGGCATTGCTGCCCGTACCATCTCCATCATTCGCATGGCGTGAGCGCTCCCTTGGGTTGGAATGTTCCTGGCAACTACTCCTATTCAGGATCGCGTCAAGCTTCCGCATCAATAAGTCAGACTTTGCATCTAACCTCTTCTCCAGGCTAGTCATCGTGTGGGCGTAGGTACTAACATGATCGTTCAACATTCGTTCGATCTCCCTGGTCATCCTAGTCTCTCTTTCGTATGACTCCTTGCTTGCCTGTGCCAGGCTCTCCGCCAGGCATTGATCGGTGTTGCGAATCAACTGAGCTTGATCAACCCTCGCCTGCGACTTCACGTGCGTTAGTTCATCTCTCAGATTCTCTTGACCCTTGTGAGCTCTCTCATCAACCTGATCTATTCTTTTAGTCATGTCCCGTCTCAGTTCATCCAGACCATTCATTACGCCAGCGAACATGTCACTTATGTCGCCAGTGGCCCCAAATGACGGGGTTAGTCCCAGAGAAGATGAGGTCAACTGCGGCTGCAGCCTGGTGCTTGATGACGCACCGCCTTTTTGCTTGCTCATGGACGTCATTAATCTGTCGAAGGTTGATGACGCTCCCATCGTTATCCCATCTGACATGGGCCTGGTCGGCGAGGCTGACGACGCCTTCCTGCTCTTATCGTTCCTTGGGCACGGTGTGAGGTTCACATCCGGATGGGATGTCTCCGGGTAGTCATAACTGGAAGTCAAACCTACAGTTGGTAGTGACGCCATGCGCTCGTCGTACAAAGACTTCCAACTCTTCTTGGCCTTCGAACCCGGTTGCTCTTCACTCGGGCTTATATTCGACATCATCGCGTTGTTGCTCTGCTTGGCCAGAGATGAGTGGGTACTAGCCGAATGTGAGTATTCTCCCCTCCACCTGTGACTCTTGGTCTCCGATTTGGACATTCCCTTGAATAACACTTCCTCTCGCGGCTCGACCTCGGAACGCTCCGAGGTCTCCTCCGTCCTCTCGACTTCCTTCCGCTCGAGGTCCTCGCTTGGCTCAAAGTCGGGTCGAATGAGCGTCTGTTCTTCCTCGTCAAAGTGGTCCACAAGCGTTTCGCTCGCGGTTCCGGTTTCGGCGCTCCGCCTTTGATCGCCATCGAGGTTTTTCTCGCTCCTCAATCTCATTTCGCTCACTGAAAGATCAGGTTGACCTTTAGTCGACTCGTTTTCGGCAAAGACGTCGGAGGCGCTGCTAAACGAGGACTGGCTACGCCTAGTTTCAAATTTTCGCGTGCTGCCCTTACTCAGCCTGGGAATCTTAGTAGTCAATCCTAACGAGTCCCTGCGCTGCAGTGCTTTGTTACAAAAACAATTTTCGTATGATTTAATGGCGATGCACACGTACCGCAAACAAATTCAAGTTAAATTACTTAACGCTGCCTCCTTGATCTCGTAAGTATCAAGAGTGCCTCTTAGGTCTCTCAATGACAATCTTAGTGACTCAGCTAGAGTTACACACACAGGGCCTGCTCAGTATTGATATAATGTTAGCTCAACCCTGTCGTATATTATAACAGTATCACAAAATTTTCACAAGAGATAATCAACACACCAAACACAATAGATAATCAGATTAAACAATCTTTGATAAAAAGCAGTGATGACTCAGAAACAGATCAATAAAACTTAGTCTTAAAGAAAAAGACTTCCCCCAATCGGAACGATCCGAAAGAACAAAGCCCAGGACACAGTCTTCTCAAGTGGGTGTGTGTTTGCCTAATACACCCACTGAGGTCTTCTTTTAGGTGCCCTGCGATTGCCCGAGCTGTCCTATTAAGTGGCTCAAGGCAACCTCTGATCGAAAATTTCTAAAGTCTATGAAAAAGCTCTCCCACACCCGGACTGCTCCAAGTGCACGAGAGTAGGGAACAACTTTTCTTCTCAAGTGAGTGCGTATTTGCCTAATACACTCACCGAGGTCTTCTTTTATTTGTTCCCGGATTGCCCGAGCTTTCCTATTAAGTAGCTCAAGGCAACCACACAACCAAAATCACAATAAAAAAAAAAGTTTTTTTTTTGTTCGGGTACTTCTGATACACCCGATCTAGAATCCAAAGTTGATCACAAATTTCCGGGTCAAAATGGGCTCTTATGATCCTAATAAGCACGCCTAATATCCTAATATGATTTTAATTAAATGGATATTTTCCTTTTCCCAAATTGCCACAGAAGGTTTCCTCAAGTTTCTAACAAGGGAGGTTGTTTAGAAGGTTTAAGACACTCCGGAGGGTTACTTCGGAGGCTTGTTAAGACACTTAGCCTACTTCGGAGGGTACCTTAATCACCCAGGTCACTTCGGAGGTTCCCCCTAAATTTACTAAGGAGGGTCAATAAGATGTTTAATATGCTCCGGAGGGTTACTTCGGAGGGTACCTCCAAAATTTTCAAATTTCTGAGCTTCACTCAGAAGGGCCTTCAATTAACTTCAGGAAGCGTCAAAACAAGCTAAATTCTCTATCAGGGGGGCTGTCTTAACTTCTTTGGATAACCTCGTGGAATTTTTCCACTATGGAGGGTTGCTAAGGGCCTTAGCTGACTCCAGAGGGTTACCTCGGAGGGTTCCTCAAAAATCAAGAAAAAAGGTTATGTTGCCGCAATAAAGTCTCCAAAAAGGGTCTACCTGACTTAAAACTAGGTTGGCTGACACGGTCAACCTTCCCAGTTGAATAAAAAGGTGTTTTGATAAAATTTTCTGCCGCTCGGAGCGTTACCTGTAATTTGGACCCTCCGAACCAACAAATTCTAAAAAATTTTTCCTTTCCGAGATTATCAACCCAAAAACGGTAGCGGTCCGGAAAATTGGTCCAAAATGTCGACTTATGGTACCAAAATTATCCCGATCGGATGACTAGTCTTTGAGAAATTGCCAAAAACGTGTTTGTCCAAATGGCCTTTTTTCACCACCTGTATAGGTTCTGAGAAACTTTTTCCGCAATTCCTATCGAAAGTGCCTAAAAATAATTGAAACGAGCGTAGTAGCCCTGTACGGCACTGGAATAGTGCAAAAAACCGGATCAAAATTGGTTTGGAGACAAAAATTTGGCCAATAACTATCAAATTTGGACCCTCCGATTCCTTCCTTTTCCGATCCTTAAGTCGTTAGCTCTATCTACGAAGCTGATCGGAGGGTTACTCAAGAATTTCTCTAGTAACCGAGCACGTTATGCTAGCACGCTCCTAACGCAAAAATTTTTATTGCTCTAACTCAAAAAACTCAAAAACTCGATCCCCAAAACAGATTGACAAAATTCAGAAAATTATCGAAATTTTGACCGAAAAATTTTGGTTTTTTCCAACTTCTACTGAATCTTTGCTCACGCGGTTTCTTTAGTTAGGAGGATGGAACTACGTAGCTACTCCCTATATAAAAGCTTTTTGTTGTTCGGAAAAGCTCGGATATTCAAAAATTAGGGGGTCTACAGTTTGATCGAAAATCGATGATTTTCGACAAAATTGGGTGTTTTTTTTGGGTCTAATTTAGGAGATAAGTAATATGTAATAAGGATAATAACCTATTAGTAGTCGTTAATGAATAGTACTATACCCTCCTTTGCACCAAAATACCCGAATTAAGACCCTTAACTCGGAAATTTGTAATCGATGGAGGGTACAATCGGACCGCGCCAATCGTGCCCCCCACCACTTAAATTTTAATGAAATAGTACCCGAACGATACTAAAATTGCTTCAACGATACCCAACAGTCTCTGCGGATGTTGTCCCTGATGTCCCTGTTGAGTGTGGAACACGTTGATCAGCTTGCCACTCTACCCTCCGGCCACCGGCAAAATCACCATTAACGTGCTTAAACACTCAAATTACACTCGAGGGAGGGTATCCAACCCTTCACCAAAACACACAATATTTCTATCAGAAACGATATAAATCAATCTGAAACAACAACAAATAGGAAGGTCAGATCACATCTCGTCCGGAAATAACATATAAACTGTCACTTTACGTTTTTTACTGTTTTTGGTCTTTTTTGGATTTTTTTACTGTTTTTTGTACTTTTTTGTTTTCAAATAAAATTGTTTTTGGCTTTTTCTTGGTTATACACTATTTTTGTTTGGTTTTACGCTTTCTCTTTAGTTGTTTTTGGTCCCGGGACCTCGGGACAAGCGGGTTCATGATTTCCCACCTAACCCTCCGGCCCCCGGAATTTTCGATGTTAACTAAGTTAAAAAGCTAAATAGTACTGGACGGAGGGTACGCACCTTCCCCCCAGTACAATAACGGGCATTAAGGCCTCTACCTCGGGCATACGCCCGGAGCGGAGGGTTCGTCGCTGAAACGCTTGCGGATCATGATGGTCTTATGCCTTTGACAGGCCCACCCAGGAGCGCCATAAAAACGTCTATGTAACATTCGCCCAAATACTACACAGCGACGGAGCGTAGAAAAAGTACCTATTAACGACTGGCAGGCGTCAGTTACCTTAATCCTACTCACTTTTCACCGTCTCGACCTTGCCAGTTGATTTTCTGGTCTGTCTAGGGCAAAGTAAAAAGTTACCATTTTTAGGCCATCAGTCAAACGACTTTTGACCAGCTTTCGTTTACATGCGAACACAACCACATAGCTGAGTCTCGGATCCTCAGACTACGTGATTTTCATTAAAAACACGGCTCGAACAACCTATTTTAACATGTTTTTGTGTGACAGTTCTATATTAAATCCATTGGAGATGGATTGACCCTTTCCTCTTTCTAGCTACTCATATTCTAAAATATCAAGTTACACCGGTGTTAATTTAAAGTTTCACGACATCCAAGTAGCTATAAAGTTAGTTCTATACAGTCCCTTCACATAAACATTCTCTGGGGGACCAAGCCTCCGCTCCCGTAATATTCCTGCGATAACGCTCTTGTCTCTTCTAATTTGCGTCCCGGGAGGGTTCCGTGGTATATTTCTTCCCCCACTGAAGCCTCCTTCTCCACCAATATTCACTGCTAAGGTCCTTATCGTGTGTTGTTGCCACGATAAGAGGCTTCGTATTTCTCGTCTCTTGTACGACTGTTTTTCACAATATCTGTCGTTGTTCTTATTTTCGTCACTTTTTGGCTCAAAATGGCCGTTTTTCGTATTTCTGAGAAACATCAACTTGAAAATCGAAATTTTAAAAATAAATATTCCAGAATATTCTGACCCTCCTTTCAAGCACTTTTTTGCTGTTAAGGCCTTTTCTCTCTGATTCGTGCTTCGTCGGAAGGTTGCGCTGTGCCATCTGGCGGAATGGCACAAGTATCCACCACTTCAACCATTGACTCTAGGATGTCTTTTATTGCTGGCCATACAGCTCTTCCTGCCGTCGTAGGCTCTCTGAGTCTGCTCAGGAAACCTCTACTGTGTAGATGGTCATTGATGCCAGCAAACACGGTTGTGATTGGGTTCATCTCCGTCTGTCTCTGTACCCCGATAGCCATTGACACGGATTGCATTAGGTCCAGATTTACCGCTGCCAACATTATAATATCCGGCCAAAACAGAAACTTGGAAGTGTGTACGATCTCTGAATTCGCTACTATCATAATTTTGGCCTTCCTCATTTCTGCCTTGTCGTACGCGGCAACGATGGTCTCATTTTTCTTTATCGCTTTCATCCCGCCGTTTCTTTGGACATCACCTTCCTGATTCACCTGCTTCGGGTACGCCCTTTCTTTCACGTGGCTTGGTGGTGCTTTCACCTGTCTGAACATCTTGACATGTTGTCCAATCGGTGCCCTCGTCGTCAAGAATCTCCCAGGTCTCTCTTCCAGATTTCCTTCATCGTGATTGAATCTCACGTCTTGCAAAGGTCTTCTGTTCACTGGGCCCATTGTGTTATTAGCGGGCAGTCCCTCTAGATCAGCAAACCTCAAGGCCGTCATGGAGCTGAAGTTTATGCCAGCAGCTTTTAACCAGTCTACGCCTGTTATCGAGTACAATCCACTGACCGATAACCTCGCTCCATTCAGCATCCTAATGGCACCCGCTGCGAAGCTCACCTTCTGAACGTTCAGTTTCATCAGTTCATCCTTGTATATGTGCTAGGGAGAAGGTATGGGCCTCGACCACATCAAAGAGCGTCTATCAGGGCGTCTCTCGTCTCGACTGGTACTTGTCGTCTCCGATCTCCTGTCCAATCTGGAGGTGCTGGTTGTCTCCTCCGTCGGGTTGACAGGCTCTAAACTTCTCCTAGGATTAATGATCCTCCTCATGTGCGCTTCTCCCAATCGATCCTAAACGTCCGCTCTTTGACCCGGCTCGCTGGAGACCTGTGGCCTATATTTCGTCACGGCTGGGACCGTTCCCAAACGTGTCTCCAGGTTAGGAGGCACAAAGGTTGAAATTGTCGGTTCATTTGATGCTTCTTCTTTCTTCAGCATTCCCGTGTCAAAGAAATCTACTTCCAACTCATCTAATCGCTCTTGGAAGACTCTGTTCAACCAAGCCTGCCCTTCAGTGCTATCGAAGTGGACGCCGTCCATAGTCAGCCTGGCCTGATCCATAGCCCTCAACTCATGTTCGATGTACATGAGGATCACCCGTCCGGCATTCCGACTTCCGAGATTCCTTAGGATGTTATTCCACCTGTGTCTTCTCCCTGCTGCAGTCAAGGTCCTCGCGTTCATTGGCACAGTGCAAACGGTCAGCACCGCGCAGTTGAACTTCTGCCAGAGAGTAGTGAACAAGCACACCATCATCGATTCCCATAGTGCTTCCTCCTCATCCGAACTTCTCGAGATGTTGTTCGTTCCAATCTGGATCATCAGACTGGGGATCCTCCCTGGATTCATTAGTTCCACCATCCGTATAACTGGGCTATAGTCGCCCCTCCGAAGGCCATCGCCGTGGTGACCCAAGAGGTCCTCAAATTCGACAGTACTCTGACCAAGCTGTCTCCCAGTATCAGATGTGATGTCCCCAGTGGCGGTGGTTGCAGGTTTACTGCCGGGTTCCAAGTCGATCGATTGAAGCTAGCTCTCGGATCTGTCTCCGGAACTCCCGTGAAGTTATATCTCAATTGATTATTCTTTTGTATGTCTATTACACGTGACACTTTCTTCGCTGGCATCTTCTGTATTCTTCTTTCTGGGGCCTTAGTGCTCCCCATCAGTGGCGTCACGTCGCTTATTCCCTGTCTGATCACGGTCTGTGAGAGTCGTACTCTGCCCGTGTCATCGATCGTTCCATAGGGTGCAGTCACCCCGGAACCTGGCGCATTCTTGTTGGCGACTAGTCGTCCAGCTGTCTCTATCAGCTTCATCACTGTTTGTTCCACGACTGGGTCACCCAAGGTGTCACTCGGGTCCGGGATTGTCACTCGACCTGTTGTTGTCAGGAGTCGCGTTTCCGTTGTCTGACTAATCTCTCGAGGCGTCAAGAGCTCCATCGGGGACTGCCCACGAGGATCACTCCTTGCAGGTATCACCTTCTCCACGGCCGTTGTCAACGCCATCCGCTCTTCGTATTCCCGCCTCAAGCGCTCAATCTCTTCGCTCTGTTTTTTGCCGCAGTCCTCGAACAATCTCTTCCACATGTCCCTATCTTCCTCCGTACTGAGCATGGTCTTATTCATCTCGTCCAGCTCCCTTTTCGTCGATTCCAGTTCGTCCTTTATCCCATCCAGATCTTGGGCATGGAGGGCAAAGGCATTTCACCTGGTTGATAAGTCCTAGAATTTCCCAATCCAGGCTCATTCGCCAAGTCACTCCCTGAGAGAGCCGCGTTTCTCCACCTCATCACTCTCATGTTCGGGCGGTCTAGTACTCCCCTCTCTTCGTATGCTGCCATCAATAGGACTTCCGTGGGCAAAGATGTTTATCAGGGCCCATGTCACCAGAAATCTTCCAGGTCTCTCTTCTCGATTACCTTCATCATGATTCAACCTCACGTCCTGCAATGGTCTTGCGTTCACTGGTCTCATCGTGTTATTAGAGGGCAGTCCCTCTGGGTCAGCAAATCTCAAGGCTGTCGTGGAACTGAAGTTTATGCTAGCGGCTATCAACCAGTCTACGCCTGTTATCGTGTACAGTCTGCTGACGGATAGCCTCGCTCCATTCAGCATCCTCCTTGCTTCTTCGATGAAGCTCACCCTCTGGAGATCGAGCTTCCTTAGTTCTTCTTTGTATACATGCCAGAGAGATGGTATGGGTCTTGACCACATCAACGAGCCTCTGCCCGGGCGTCTCTCCTCTCGACATGTATTTATCGTCTCCGATCTCGTGTCCGATCTAGACGTGCTGGCTGTCTCTTCGATTGGGTTAACAGTTCCTATTCTTCTCCTAGGATGGATGGTCCTCCTCACCGGCGCTTCTCCCAATCGATCCTGAACGTCTATCCTTTGACCTGGTTCGCTGGAGGTCTGTTGTCTGTAATTCGTGACGGCCGGGACCGTCCCCAAGCGTGTTTCCAGGCTAGGAGGCACGAAGGTGGTAATCACCGCGTCATTCGATGTTCCTTCTTCCTTCAGCACTCCTGTGTCAAAGAGTTCTACCTCCAACTCATCCAATCGCTCCCGGAAGACTCTGTTCAGCCGATCCTGTCCTTCTATACTATCGAAGTGGATGCCGTCTGTGGTCAGCCTGGCCTGATCCATCGCTCTCAACTCATTTTCGATGTCCATGAGGATCATCCTTCCGGAATTCCGACTTGCGAGATTCCTCAAAATATTGTTCCACCTGACCACTCCTTCGTTGTGCCTTCTCCCTGCTGCTGTCAAGCTTCTTGCATTCATAGGCACAGTGCAAACGGTCAGTACCGCGCAGTTGAACTTCTGCCAGAGAGTAGTAAACAAGCACACCATCATTGATTCCCATAGTTCTTCTTCCTCATCTGAGCTTCTAGAGATGTTTTTTGTCCCAACCAGGATCATCACATTGAGGATTCTCCCCGGGTTCATCAACTCCACCATCCGAAATAACTGGGCTATCGTCGCGCCTCCGAAAGCCATCACCGTGGTGATCCAGGAGGTCCTCAAGTTTGAGAGTACTCCGACTAAGCTGTCTCCCAGTATCAGATGTGATGTCCCCAGCGGTGGTTGCTGCAGGTTTACTGCCGGGCTCCAGGTCGCTCGATTGAAGCAAGCTCTCGGATCCGCATCCGAAACTCCTGTGAAGTTATATTTCAACTGATTGTTCTTCTGTACGTCTATCACCCGGGACACTTTCTTCGCCGGCGTCTTTCGTATACTCCTTTCTGGGACCTTAGAGTTCCCCATTGGTAGCGTTGTATCGTTGACTACGTTTTGGTCATCACGTCTTTGGAGAGCCGTACTCTGCCCGTATCGTCGATCGTTCCATAGGTTGCAGTCACCCCGGAACCTGGCGCATTCTTGTTGGCGACTAGTCGTCCAGCTGTCTCTATCAGCTTCCTCACCGTTTGTTGCACGACTGGGTCACCCAAGGTATCACTCGGGTCCGGGATTGTCACTCGACATGTTTTTGTCGGGAGTTGCGTTTCCGTTGTCTGACTCATTTCTCGAGGCGTCAAGAGCTCCATCGGGAACTGCCCACGAGGATCACTCCTTGCAGGTATCACTTTCTCCACGGCTGTTGTCAACGCCAACCGCTCCGATCGCTCTTTGTAGTCCCGCCTCAACTGTTCAATTTCTTCGCCCTGCTTTTTGTTGCAGTCTTCAAACAATCTCTTCCACATGTCTCTATCTTCCTCCGTACTGAGCATGGTCTTAGTCATCTCATCCAGGTCCTTTCTGATCCTTTCCAGATCGTCTTTCATCCCATCTAGATCTCGCATGGTTCGGTTCGTTTGAACCCCTTGTTCTAATTTCGCCCTCTTTGGTGGCACAGCTGTTCTCAGTGGTGAACCAGACGAGGCAGCCTCGCTGCTCATCTCTTGATGCATTCTCCTCAGCCCAGGCTTGGGCTTGGAGAGCAAAGGCATCTCACCTGGTTGGTAAGTCCTAGAACTTTCCAATCCAGACTCGTTCGCCAAGTCACTCCCTGAGAGAGCCCCGTTTCTCCACCTCATCACTCTCATGTTCGGGCGGTCTAGCACTCCCCTTTCTCCGTATGCTTCCATCAATAGGACTTCCGTGGGGCTGTCCCCACGGTTGTCATGCCCCAAGATGTTTATCAGGGCGGTCAGCAACATGACTACCTCTGGGGCCTCCAGAGCGAAGTCTCGATCCACTAGCCGACGATAGATCGCATCTACCATCGGCCCTACATATGCCTCTGCCAGGTCCATCAATTCATCCAAGCTGAAATTATCCATTCTCTTTTCAGTTTTGATTCGATTTGATTTAATTATTTGACTCAAGAGTAATTAAATGATCAATCAGGATCTAGAAAAGAGGTCACGAAAATCACACTTGTCAGTTTCACCTTAACTTCTCGTTAAAAATTATATAAAACAGTCAGATAAAAAGATTTTGATCCTAAAACTTTTTAAAATCAATCGGTCTCTAAATTTTTGGAATTCGACCTAAGATTGGACAGTCCAAACTTTGGATCTATTCCTAAGATCTTTAATTAGTTGCTCATGGTCACTAACTCCTTCTTACCCAAGATCTTAATAACATAACACAGAACATAACGTAACACACATATCACACACTACTTATTTTGGTCTAACACCCTCTTGCACGTCACCTTAACTCAGCCTATACTTCAGTAATATTTCCTATGTAAGTATACTTGTATATTAGTATCAGAGAAGGTTACGTGTATAAGCGCGTACAATTCCCGAGGATTCAGTCGTCCTCTGTTCGGATCGTACACTGGAAGCGAGAGCTCCTTCACTTCCATTTCCACAAGGAAGTCTCTGAACCTCGTCAAGGACAAGAAGCATAGGTATTTTCCCGGTATCTGTGACGCCGCCGGAGGCAAGGCTGCTACGCCCCCTACTCCTGGTCTTTGCTTCCAAAGAAATTCTATGTTTTTATATTCTCTCTTAAAATCAGCCGCTAACGCTGTCCTAAAGCTCATGTCTGCTGTGATTGCTATCGCACATGTTCTATTTGTGAGTATGAAATCGATATCTGTTAATATTATACTACTAGAATATTCGCTTGGTAAGTTAAAATATGACTCAACTACCCTCCCTATGTCAGGTTTCTTTGGTTCTTCGCCTGTTTCTGCTTCTAAGTCTCCTGTCTCTCTTGCTATTCTTAATTTTTTATTACTAAATTTTCAGTGTGGGTAAGTCCTATCCCCACTCCCCGAACAAAATTATCCATCGACGTCCCCGTCGATCGCATACCGGATATCAAGTCGAGGTTGGAAGCCCGAATGAGTAGTTGCCCTTCCTGGGCAGCCCAGGAAGGATCATCTTGTTCAGTTTTCCTGTATTTCATGCTTTCACGATCTACATCTTGAATCGTGACACTGGGCTCTTCGGGGTCTGATGTCATTTCGTTCAGCCACTCCAAGACACGCAGATTTGTGAGATCTTGTTCGTAGGACTCCTGTTGCTCGTCGTCGAATTCTACTCCGGGTTTCGACCGGTCCTCGAACCATTTCCGGTCGTTAACATCTACTATGTCGATTTTTTGTGACACTGTTATTCCTTCTAGAACCACCACTTCTTCCACTATCTTTTTCAGATCTATCCTGTCTACTATAAAGTCGTCACCGTTAGGATTATATTTCTTTTTGGGCCTCGTCCCGTCGTTCTGTCGAGTCTGTATCGTGAACAGAAGATCTGGTTTCAAGTTTTTGGGGACCTCCATTTGTTCGGGATCCTGCCAGTTTTCTTCTGCGTATCGTAAGGTTTCATTGTCTGCTTCGATCACCTCATTTGGATCCAGGTCCAGTGGTGTACTTGTTCCTTCCTCTACGACTTCGTTTCCATCGTTCTTCTCCCTGGTGCCCTTCTCGTTGACCTCAAAAGCAGGGTCCATCATTATATAATCCCTTTCTTCCATGACTGCAGGTATACACAAGTCTTCTGTTGATCGATTGTGTGGCTTAGTGTTCTCGTAGTGGGCGTTTCGGCCAGTACTCAGTCTATAAAAGCGTCCCTCCTGGTGCACTTCCGTAATCATGAAGGGACACCTCCACTTTTTAGGAGCTTTTTCGTTCCTTTCGGTGGTACAACGTTCTGAAATACCCATACGTAGCCTCCTACCGAGTAAGTTTTTGCACCAGCTGCTTTCTTGTCGAATCTTTTCCTCTGCCTTGCCTGTGCTTGCCGAGTATTTCTTCTACACAAGTCGTTCAACACTTGATGACGTCTAATCACATCCCTCACGTAGACCTGTGGAGACGTTTTCTTTCCCTCGTACTCTGGGTAGAAAAAGGTCAAGGGCAAAGACTTCTCGTGTCCGGTTAGCATCATGTGTGGACTAACTCCGGTGGTGGAGTGTTGCGTGCTGTTAGAGGCTCCCATCACCTGTGGAAGGTATCTGTCCTAATCGGTCATGTACCTGGAAAAATATACCCTCAGCATCGACACTAACGTTCTATTGTGCCTTTCCACTAAGCCATTCGTCTGGGGATGGTATGTCGTGGAGTGAGCTCGAGCAACCTGTGAGCGTCTCATAAGCTCCTTCGTGAGTTCTCCTACGAAAGCTGTTCCGTTATCTGATTGAAACGTCATCGGACAACCATGTCTCGCTATCCACGTATTGATCAGGTGGTCGCATGTCTCTTCTGCTGAGGCAGTTATGCAGTACACGGCCTCTGCATACTTCGTGAATTGATCTATCTTGACCAAGACTTGATTATAACCACTGTCTGTCATGCATATCTTTTGGTGATCTATCTGCACCACCTCGTTGAATTCAGACGACTCGATCGACAGTAAAGGAAATCGCAATTTCCTTGGATCCTTGACCTTTTGGCATGACAGGCACGCTGTCACCCACTTCTCACATGCCTTTTTCATTCCAGGCCGCTCAAAGCGCTTCAGGATCCTCTGATACACCTTGTCGATCCCCTGATGACCCATCTGATCATGCGACCTGAATAATAGTTCTGTCCCATAGAGTTGCGGCAACACTATCGCGTTATAATTGTATAGGACTTTGTCTTCTTCTCTTCTCTTGCAAGCCACAATTCCGTCCTTGTTCAAATATAACCTCCACTCTTTCTGCATGAAGTACTGTCTCAGAATACGGTAACTGTCTTTTCCAGGTCACCTTTGTCCGGTGCACCATTTTCTATCCACCTATTAAGGTTGCTTGTCATACGATCATTTCTCTGCGCACTTAATAGGTCCGAGAGTCTGTATCTCGCCTGCAAGTATGTCTTCATGACCCTCATCTGATTATTCAGCTCGTTTCGCTGGTGTGTGTCCTCTTTTGTGGCAACAGACTTATCGAACGTTTCGAATCTCTATTGTTTCCAAATCATCTGCTGCGTTGTCAAAGACTCTTTCGCTTGGTATGAGGTAGCGATCACTGTCAGGGTCCTGGTATACCTCTCTATCCAGATCCCTCGCGTGAGTTTCCACTAGTAGTGTGAGGATCGCTAGTTCTGACAGCTTCGATCCCGAGCTCGAGTTCCTATCTGAGTAGGTGTCATTTCCTGAGTTTCCGGAATTGTTGTCTGTCGAAGAGTCTGTGACGGAGTCTGCACCCTCCTCCAGATCGGTCTGTGCCTTCTTCGCATCCATCTGAACTCCCCGGACAAAACTTTGTTCCCCAGGTCCTGTTTCTCGCCAGGAACTTTTTCATCTATCTCAGACTCCCCGGACAAACTTCCTTGTCCCGGGTGTTGATCTTGAACTCGCCGGCTTTTCTCACCGTTCGTCTCCCCGGGCAAAGAATCTTGCACCAGTTTTCGTTCAAACTTCTCATTTTCTCTATCTTGGTCCTCAAAGTTAACGGTTTTCTTTTGCGTATTGTTCCCCTGTTCTTTCCGACCGTGTTACGTACTTGTAAAAATTTCGTGCGTGAGGTTTTGAGGATACTAGTTGCTGAACTATTGACCTACAATCCCTCTCGTTGTCTTTGTTTTGTCGTATTGACGGCATGATTTTCACATTCTCACTGACTGTCAGTGATGCCATGACTGCTGCCCACTCTGGGTCATCTCTGGTCACTTCTCTCTCTAACATTCCACCCAGCATCCACATCACTTGCGGTGTGACCTGCACCGTTTTATCCAATGATGAGAGGCTGTTTAGGTTCATGCGAGAGAGTTCCTGCTGGACCAGGTTGGAACAAATCCAAGGGCACCGGGTCCTTCTTGGATAGGATCTTTATTGCGGCTGCTTTCTCTACGGATAACTCAGGATGTTCTGGAATTGGATGTCCAGACTTGTCTAACCATCTCGTTAGGGGAAGCGCTTCATAAGTTTCTTTGTCCAGAAACGAGAATCCTTCCTTTTTTTTCCGTCTGATTTGCTTGCTTCTGTTCCAATCTTTCATAGAACTCACTTTTCTTGCTGAGGCTGTCAGCATTCTGGTGTTTATCACGCATCCTGTGCTCGATTATCATGTGGTAGCCATCCAATCTTACTATCCATCTACCAATATAACTCTGATCCATCGAGTAAGTCTTCAACCAGGATAACGCACTGTTGTCCACGCTTAACTTAAAGGGAGCGCTCCCCAAGTATGCGCGGGGTTTTTCCACGAATGTGACTACTGCAAACATTTCTTTTTTTTTCGCGCACCATAATTCATCTCAGTGTCACTCAAGACCTTGCTGCCATATGCAATGGGACGGAGAACCGTTCTTCCATTCCATTCTTGCTCCTGATGCAACATTCCTGAGATGGCTACTACCGAAGCGTCTGTGTCAAGAACATACATGCCTTTTTCTGTAGGCATTCATAGCACTGGCGCTTCGCACAGTTCCCGCTTTCTGTTCCCGAAAGCAACTTGTGCTTTGTCGTTCCATTCGAAACTCTTTCCTTTGTTGCGCATCAGCCTCTGCATTGGATACACCTTGTCTGCATATCCTTTTATGAACTCACGGTAATAATTGGCAAACTGTAGGAAGCTCATGAGTTGTGTGTCCGTTCTCGGAGCCTTCCATGTCAACACAGCTTCTACTGCTTCCGGGTCCGACCTCACACCATGCCTGTCCACCATTCTTCCCAGGTACTTTATCGAATCCCTAAGGATTTCACAATTCGATGGTTGGCATTTCAAGCCTGCTCTTTTCATGCATCCAATGACCTCATCGAGCCTATCAATGTGGTCTTCCAAGGTCGGTGTCGCTATGACTTTGTCATCCACGTAACACATCACAAAATTCCCGTATTTCTTTCTCACTCTGGTCAAAGCATGAGCCATCAGTCGTTGAAAAGTGGATGTTGCGTTGCACAAGCCGAAGGACATCCTCTTCCACGGGTACAAACCCAATTCACACTTGAATCCGGTCTTTTCCCTATCCTTCTTCCGCAGAGGGACCTGCCAGAAGGCAAAACCCAAGTCCAATGTGGTGAAGAACTTGGCATCACCAAGTTTAGAGAGGCTCTCGTCTATTCGCGGTATTGGGTGCGCATCTTTTATTGTCACCGCGTTCAAGTAGCGAAAGTCGCAACAAAACCTTAGCTGCCCCCCGTTCTTTTTCGCCATTACCACCCCGCAAGCACACGGCAATTTCGAGGGTTCTATCATGTCGTATTCCAGCAGCATTTCGATCTCCGCTCGGCACGCTTCCGATTTATGTGGCGTCATTCGTCTTGCGCCTTCTCTGTGGGGAACAGCGCCTTCTTCAAGTTCAATTTCATGTTTGACGAAATTACAGCAACCTTAGGTTACAGCAAGTTTTGAAAATACATCTGCGTTCCGATTTAAAACGTCCCGCAGTAATTCGAAACCTCCCTCACCTATTTTCCCTTTTAAGTGTTCTATCTCTGGCGAAACCGGTTTGTCAGGCTCTAGTTCAAATGACGAGGGGCGTTCCGGAAAACTCGAGCAGCTCGATAAGCCGTCGTTCGTTTTGGGTTTTCATTGAAAACAATTTATGAATATATTTTATTTCATTAATCCTCTTTAGAATTTTATCTTTATTGGCATGATAAGGACAGTCTTTCACTTTATGTTTCTTCAAGTTTTGTGTCTCTTCATAGTCGGTCCTCATCGGCAAAGCCTAACCAAGCTACTTTCCACGCTGGATTGAAACCGTGGTGTCCAGTGTGACACGCAGTCCGTTTCGCGTTACCGAGAAGCTCCGATCTAAAATCGCCGAACTCTGACTATTTGGAATATGTACTAAACAAACCTGTTTACTATCGCTTAACGAATTCAAATTCCTCACTCTGAAATTTGCCACCACAGCCTGCCCAGGCTGTAGTTTTGTATTTCTATCTAAACAAACTGGTACCTTGTTTTCGTCTGTTATTATTCTATTAATTGGTTTCTTAACATACTTCCGATCCGGGTTTCTAATCCGTATTAGACCGTTGTTCAAGTCAATCATCACGTCAAAATTCCTGACAAAAACTCTGCCCAAGATGAATTGATCGGCGTCGTCTAAATGCTCTACTACCAGGAAGCTCATCCATAGATCCCGTTCCTCCAAGTGGAGAACTGTTATCGGTGTTCTTTCGGCTACGTAAATCGCTCCTCGATTGGCAGCGGCCAATCGGAGATTCGTCGGAATTAGATCTTCCCTCGTGAAGCCCATTCTTTCTCAAGATTTTATCGACATCACACTCACTACCGCTCCTGTGTCCAGAAGCCCTTAGACTCCGATTTTCTTGCTATTGGTGTCGAGCAGATGTGCAGTCACATCTGCTTTGTATCCAATGTGTACTGCGTCTTGTTCCATCATGGCATCATGGCCTATCCTGTGGACTTTGAGTTCCTCCTCACCCAAATAGATTTGTCCTATTTGGTCACTATCTGTTGTCACATATGTCCTAGTGTAGATGCTGATTCCAACTATGTATAGCATCATTTGATACGGCCCATAGACTTCATGCTGTGCTAGTCCTCAAATCTTACGGCCAATAATCGATCATTGTGAATAAATTGTATACACGCTGTACACTGATAACATACAAGGATTCGTGGTCACTATTTAAAATAAAATTTTTGAAATTGAGCAATTGACACTTGCAATCAAATTGAGTGTATAGGCAGTAAGAAGTGATATATTGAAAATGAGTCTAGACAAGTCAAGGATACCTAAGCTAAGTGAAAGCTCTTGGAAATTCATACCAGCGAAGCAAAGAAAACAATGAACGACCCATTTGTTGAAAGGATAACACGAACCCGGACCGACAAAGGGGAGAAGTTTTCGGGCAAAATGCTTGAAACCAGGAGTCAAAAGTCTGCAGAAGAGCAAAAGGCAATGCTAGAGGTGGAATTCCATCCGGACCAGGCCATGCATGAGAATCAGGAAATGCATGGACCGGAAGGGAGATGAAACAGAAGGCTAGCGAGTGAATCTACCCCGGTAGAGCAAGGCCAAGATTTTGTCACTTCCACCGGAACATTGGACTGAGAGGAGATGTGGGAACTGTCCGAAATCTCTACTGAAATTGTGGCGACTAAAAGATCTCCCACAGACAACACTATGATGGCAGGCGTGACGGAGAAACAGGCTACGTCCGCATCGTTTTCAGAAAGAGTGAAGAACACTTTAGGAAACATCTTTCCATTTACCATGGGAGCGGGTACAGGAGATGAAGGTGAATCCCAGGAGGAAGAAGAGGACGATGACGAGCAAGTTGACTTGGGATCTCGAGTCAGCCTCAATAGTTCGACCCAGGGGAATGAGGCATACGAATGCGAAAATTCGGAAATGTCAACGGGGCAGAATAGAAATACAGGACTAAGCAACAAAACAGCGGATTCGGAGGTGGATTATGAAATGACGTCGAGTCAGAGAATCAAAGCCCGAATCTCGACCAGCACAAAATTATCTGGGATCGACACGGTAACACCGCCACTGTTGACACCACTGGTAGAAAACGGAGCATCACTTGAAGAAGCCTTGAACAACATAGTGGGCAGTAAAGGAGAACAAAATGAACAGATGTCCATAAGAATGAGTGAACTAGAGAGAGCAGTCCACGTTGAAAAAGAAAGTCGGCGGGAAGAAATAAACCGAAACGGACAAGAAGCTGTCAGAAGCGAAAAACGCTTGCATGAAAGAACAGATGAACACTTGGCGAAGAACTTGTCGAGGTTGACAAGGGAAGCGGAACAAAGAGAGCTACGGTTAAGATACGACATGGAGAAGTTGGGAACTCAACAATAGCAGACTCTTAAGACTCTTGACACAAAGATAGATGCGATGATGGAGTTAACCGGTTCTACCTATTATAGTAGTGCAATTACGATGTCACACACCAATTTAGCGCTTTTTTCCGTTTCAAAAAATATCGATAAGTCAAAAATCGCGATTTGTGGGGGGATCAAAATATCGCTAATTTGACCCTAAAAATCGGTCTGCTTTCTGTGTTTTTCACTGGAAAACGATATGAGATTATTAATATGGGCTATACAAGTAATAATATTTAAAAATACTATTCCCCTCCGGGTTTGTTCAACATCCGAATTAAGGTGCTTAACTCGGATATTTGCAGCTCGGTGAAGGGTCACTACAGTGCAGCACTGTCGAGCCCCCCACAGATTACTATCTTACTTTTTGCACCAAATGGGATACAAAACTTTTTAACGATACCCAACAGTCGATTGTTGTTGTCATTGAGCCCCTTCTTGTGGCTCCTTGTACTGCTTGCCGGATCAGTCTTCTCCCAATACCCTTCTGGATTGAGCGCAAATCAGCAGAATCTTACGGATTGAGCGCAAATTAGCATTAACGTGCTGAAATACTCAAATAACCCTACAGTACAGGCCTCACACACGGGCCACAAAAATGATCGCAACGATCCTGACTGATATAAATGACTGTAAAAACAATATATCCATCAACAACAAACTGGGGGGTCGGATCACATCTTGTCTGGGGGATGATTTCTACTGACTGTTTACTTTCTTACTGTTTTTGGTTTTTCGGTTATTTTTTTATGTTTTTTGTTTTTCTTGGGTACTATACTACTTTTTGTTTGGTTTCTTATATATCTTTAAGTGTTTTTGGTCACAGACCTCACAGGGAACGAGGGGACGGCCGATCCCCCCACCCTTCCTGGTTCGTGAATTTTTGGTCTTAACTATGTTAAATAGCTATTCACGGTAATCCGGAGACTTCCGCGTTCCGAACTATCCTTCCGCACCGGCGGTTATGGCCTATTAAGGGAGATAATGTGAGCATCAGCTCGGCGCGGAGTGCTCGTTAACGGTTCTGCCGGTCATGATGTTAAAAAGAATAATACCCAGGAGTGCCATAAAAACATCTATGTATCATTGGCCCGGGAGTACATATCGATGGAAAATAAAGCTAGTTCCTAAGGCGACTGGCCAACGTCTAAACAGAGCTCTACACGCTTTTCACCGTCTCTACCAAAGCCAGTTCTTCTGGTGGTCTTTCCAACATCGGGTCGACAAAAACGTTACTGTGGGAGATCTTCTAGTCTTCATTCTTCTAGTCTTCATCCTTCATCGCCTGTACCCGCTCCCATGGTAAATGGAAAGATGTTTCCAAAAGTGTTCTTCACTCTTTCTGAAAACGATGCGGACGTTGCCTGTTTCTCCGTCACGCCTGCCATCATAGTGTTGGCTGTAGGAGATCTTCTAGTCGCCGCAATTTCAGTAGAGATGTCGGACAGTTCCGACATCTCCTCTCGGTCCAATGTTCCGGTGGAAGTCACAAAATCTTGGCCTTGCTCTACCGGGGTAGATTCACTCGCTAGCCTTCTGTTTCATCTCCCTTCCGGTCCATGCATTTCCTGATTCTCATGCATGGCCTGGTCCGGATGGAATTCCACCTCTAGCATTGCCTTTTGCTCTTCTGCAGACTTTTGACTCCTGGTTTCAACCATTTTGCCTGAAACTGTCTCCCCTTTGTCGGTCCGGGTTCGTGTTATCCTTTCCACAAAAGGGTCGTTCATTGTTTTTCTTTGCTTCTCTGGTATGAATTTCCTAGAGCTTTCTTTTAGCTTAGGTATCCTTGACTTGCCTAGACTCATTTTGAATATATCACTTCTTACTGCCCATACACTCAATTCGATTGCTAGCGTCCTTCTAGTTTGACTATTGATAATAATAACACAACACGAAAAATTTCAAAAGTTTTTATTAAAGAGTGACCACGAATCCTTGTATGTTATCAGTGTACAATTTATTCACAATAATCGATTATTGGTCGTAAGATTTGAGGACTAGCGCAGCATAATTATACCAGTCTATTTGAAAGATAGTGTATTTACAACCCTATCAAGCACAAATATTATTGATTTAAAATCGAAAATAACAAAATAAGAATATTTCTATGAAAAACGTATGTGTATTGTACTTTTAGTCGGTCGCAGTACAACAGTCGAACTTGTCTTTTAAAAAAAAAGAGCTTTCCTTGCTTGGTGCTGCACCAAACAGAGGAAACTTTGAAGGCAGTAATTTTCTCAAGTGGGCGTCTATTGCACCCACCGAATACTGTGTTACCTATCTGCCTTCGGACTGCCCGAGCTAGACCTACTAAATTCCTCAGGGCAGTCACTTTTCTCAAAAACTTTTTGGTTTTCAATCCACAGCAATGAGTTACACATTTTTGTTAGTATAGACTTAGCGTTGCGAATATCCGAGTTTGGACCTGTTTTGTTTTGGTCTGGTCTTTTTTGAAAGGCAAGTTACCAGTGCAGTCACTGGTTCCTAGCCTGTCTCTTAATAACCTAATACCCCTCACTATTATATTTTCTCCTGTTTACCTAAGTACTTTTTTAAAAAATAATACTCCTCTGGGTTGACAAAAAACAGTACCCTCCGGATTGGCAAATAGAACCCTTCCGGATTGGAAAAATTTAGACCCCTCTGGATTGGGACCCCTCTGGGTTAGCAAATGTAAAACCCCACCGGATTGGGACCCATCCGGTTTTGTGAAAACAAGAACCGTCTGGATTGGGACCCCTTCGAATTAGAAAAAATTGAACCCCTCGGGATTGGGAGCCCTCCGGTTTTGTAAAAATAGCTATTCGGAGACTTCCTTGATTTTCAACCTATACCCCTCCAGATACGTTCTCCGATGCTATTATGCTGTTTGAATCAATTAGAAAGGGTATGTAGACCCTTCCGTATTGAAGTTAAACCTCTTTTTTGACAATTCACACTAACGGTGAAGGGTCTTATTGCTAGCCTAATTTCGGCTCGATTAAGGTTTTCTAGTGTCTTTAGCCTTCCCCTTTCTTCTATAACAGCTTAAAATTGCTTTATTCAACCGTTATCACCTTTTGGTAGGGATGTAAGGGCTTTCCAAAATTTTTTTTTATAAAACTTAAAGGGTCTACCCTCCAAAAAAGGTGAATTTGCTAATAATATCTCAAAAATTTTCACGCTTATTTTTGCGAATAATTTTTGTTCCTATTAGTAAACTCAGCTAATTTCTGACCTAGTGGTACTAAGATCAAATGGATCTGCCCAGTCGTTCCAAAGTTATTAATCAACACGTCTTTTTTCTAAATTCAAATTTACTCTCCTAAAGGTTTCGCCTAACTTTTTCCGCAATTCTGTTCTTTTCGACCTAAAAACTATTGATCCGAGCTCAGAAGGCCTTTACTCTTCTAGTTCAATTCAAAAAATCCAATCTAAAACGCTTTAGTTGAAAAAATTTGCAAAAACTTGGACCCCTCCGGATTGATGAATCCACTGAATCAAACACCTTAAGTTCGATTTCTCTGTAATCCGGAAAGTTTTCGGGAAACGGGTCTTAAAACCTGTAGATTTACTAGTAGTAGATGTTGGAGCTGAAGTGGGGGGGGGGGGTTCGAGATGGCAGACCCACAAGATAGGGAATAGAGCATCCAGTCTGCCAGCTATGTATTAACCTTGCTTGGGTTTAGAGTCTACAATGTATTAAGATAGGGAATACGAACCGTAAAGTTTCAGTGTGATGGTAAGAGAAAAAGAAAAACGTATTTTTTTTTTTGGTTTTCGAGTAAAAAATTCTAAGTTTTTCGCAAACATTTCGGCACCCGTTACCTAATTGTTAAATATAAAAAGTTAATTACGAGTAGGTTGTGTAATGAAGGACTTTTAATTAGTTTTTTGATATATGGTAAGTCGATGGTAAGAGTTTTTTGGGTAAAAACTTGGAATTTTTATGAAAAAATGTTCAAAAAACTTCAAACATGATAAGGTTAGCTATTATTTGACCTAATTTATTAGTTAATTCTACTTTCTATCTAAATGAAACGATAATCTTACTTTCTATCTAATTGAAACAATGCTGAAACCTACAGAGACTTCGAAAAAAAAACAAATTTTCCCTCATCTTTTCCCAAGCAGCTCTCTTATCTGGTTTGATGCAGTCGTATAAATTTTCTTCAGCAAGAGCTAAATAAAGCGTGTTTGTGTCCATCTATAACTCTTCAAATTTGTTTACATCACAGAACTTGTCGAAGAAGTTATAGTAGAGCTCCAACATTCTCAGTTTTGCATACTGAAGTATGAAAAAAACCAACAATGATGGGTTCCCGGTGCTCAATGGTTGATTTCAATAACTCCACCTCATATAAGTCATTCTCAACTGTGTTAAGTCTCTTAAACAGTGGTTCATTGATTGCCTAATGAGTTTTTTCAGCGTTGAGATATTTTGTGATTGTATGTCTGAATCTATCCATGATGTGATAACCATACGAGGAATTGCCTAAAAGCTTCATAGTTTCTGCAAAAACTTCTGACAAAGTCTTTCCATCTCCTTCTCTTCTTGCATCGACCACTGATTGAACAAAATTTTTGAAACATTGCCGGAGAATATTGAACAAAACGGTAAATTTTGGTGCACTGCAAGCCAAGTTCCAAATAAAAGTTGAACAGAGGAGTTATAACTGTTGCATTTTCTAGCCTGAAACTAGATATCAGAACTCTCTGAGGACATTTTAACATCTCGTTCTCGATTGCATAGGTCCTAATATAATCTCCAAAAAGTTTCTTCCAACCTCAGTATTTTTGAAAATTGGAGAAAATTTCGCATTTTTTGATTTTAGTTCATCTGGAACAACTTAATCGCACTGAACATAGCCAAAAAGAGATCCATCTTTTATTTTTGCCAGAAGGGAGTCTGTAGAAAGAGTACTTTTGTAGGGAAAGTGGGTTCTGACTTGATTTTTGATCTTGTTATTGGTTTTGAAATTTTCCAACCACTCACACTCCCACATTTCTTCAACTTTGTATCCTTTCTCTTTAATGGATTCTCGTCGCATTTCATCCATATCTCTCTTCTTGTTTCCTCGCTCAAAATTCTGTTCTGTTAAGGAGAGACGAGCTTCTTGACAGGAATAGAAGTGGTAGTAACATCCCATTGCTTCGAATACTGTTTTACAGTGATCGCAGTAACCATCAACATTAAAACAGTCGATTTGTTTCTGTTTTCCAGAAGTAAAAAAGCTCTCAATTTCACATTCTGGTCTTGATTCTTGATAGAAAGACATGACCATATTCTCAAAATTGCGACTTCGATTATGTCTAGCCTTGAATTTCTGCATTTTAGTGTCAAACTCCCATCTCGTGTACAGTCCTGTTGGCATATCTTGACACATTGAGAAAGGGTAAAGCTGGCTTGCATCAATTCCAACGATTGATTTACAAACATTTGATGAATTTCTGATGTATGTTTCATCAACTACAGCTTTTCGAGTGAGAACAATGGAAGGTCCACCAGTCATTTCTTCTCTAATTTTTTCACGCAAGTCTTTATCACTTTCGCAAAATGGATAAAACTTGTAATTTGTAGACTTGTGTAGACATATGTTTGCTAGATTTGGAAGTGTGCATATCTTATTTTAATATATCTATCCCCTTGTTATGATAAAACTGAGTCATTTTTTGCATTGCCTCCAGGGTTGGAACTACATCTTTGTTGTTGTACCACTTCAAAAATCTTTGAACACTGTCATTCATTTTTTCTTCCAAGTTTCTTGTAAGTAATTGTAATTATCCAAACCAGATGAAGGAACAGTCTTGATTTGAAGCTTTTTCAATGCCTGTTGTTCGTCAAACCCACTTTTTCTAAGCTTCTCATAATCAATGAAATCATTGTCTAGAGGATTGTTGTTTCTAAGTTTACTGAAAAAGGCTTCATACAGTGACAATTCAGGAAAGTCAAGTTTGTCTCGGTTATCAAACCACTCATAGGAAAAGAATCCTTTCGTTTCGCTAGCTTTATAGGCTTTGAGAAAGGAGTCGAGAGTAGTTGCCCCTCCCAGAAACTTCATTATGTAGAGAAATTGTACATCTTCAAACTTGAAAGATATAAAGTCTTTTGCTTTTTTGATGACGGATATTTCTTGTTCTTTATCGCGAATCAAATAGGGGATTAAGTAGGACTTGATCAAATTTAAATCATATCTACCGCTGTTAAATCCAAAAACAGGTAAAGTATTTACATATCTCTCCAGATGTTGTTTCAAATCAATGAGTTGATTTTTCTGAATTCGCAAGAATTGTGTTGACATATCTGCTTCTTGCGAATCTTCAATGCTTTCGTCTTCGTACTCAAATTTTTTACTTGAGTAATTTTTACCACATTCGTTCAGCTGATCAAAGATCTTTTTCATTCTTTCATTGACAGCTACTTAAATATCTTGAAACTTTGTTCTCATCTCCAGCTTTCTTTTCTCAGCCAACAGCTCGAGCTTGTTTACAAAATCAATAATCAAGTTCTGTGGATCCTTGTTGTACAAAAAGATGGTTTCATCAATCAGATTCGATTATATAGAAACTGAAATTGGAACATTTTTTCCAATCCAGGTAGTAGTTTGCGTCTCTTTTAGTTCCTCTGTAGGAACACAAATCGACTCAAAATCGAAAATTGCTAGGTTATTAAATAGTTTGTTATCTTCAGAAACTGGAAGATTGAATCCTTCTAGCTTTTCAAACAAGGTTTCGCGAGGCTCATAGACGTTCTTTGGGTAAATATGTTTCACTCGGTCTTTGCATCTCAGAAGATGTTTGTTAAAATTGTCGGATTTAATTAAAAAAAATTGTCACAACTAGGACACCGGAAACACTTGAAGAAAGAATAAATATCATTTGTATGAATGATATGATTGTTAAATCTCAGTAGCTTAACTGTTTTATCGAATCTTCCGATACTTCGTCGAGCTATTTCTTCTACATATTCTCCTTCTTGGATATCGAAATCGTATCTAAAAATGTTTTTTTTTTGCACAATTTCATCGACAACAGGTAAGTCTTATACAGAAACTCCACAAAAACTTTTAGGATCATAACCAGCTTTTGATATAAAATCTGTAAAGTATCTAGAAATGTGAGAGTCGAGATCATTATGTCCGTTCATGTACATGGCCAATGCGCGGAAAAGACACAAATGATCTCTGTAAGGTTCCTTGTCTTTGTTAGATAAAAGACAAGTCACTTGCGTATGTCGTAATAAAAGTTCGGGTAAGACAGAGTCCGGACATCCCGTGGGGATGTTTTTCAGCAAAGCAGCAAAAATTGTGACGTTAGTAGTTCACTTGAATCTCCGTTTTGTTTTTTGTCGTTCTTGGGTACATTGCTCCACAATATCAAATTTTTCTACTTTTCCTTGGATTGTTATCAAATCCGCTTTCGTACAAAGTAAGTGGGATTTTTCAAACTGAGTATTGTTTTCATGGGCGTAGAAATATCGATATTCACCAGTCTCAAAATTTCGAAGAACAAAACCCAGAGCAATGTTGATTTTAGCTGCAGAATCAAGCTTATTGAAGACTTCCTCTAGTTTCTCGTTGAATATTTTAGTATCTAACTTGGACATTTGAAAGTTAACTACCTTATGTCTCCCATTTTCCATCTCCGCATCCACCAAAAAATGTTGACAAGCACTAAATTCCTCCTTCAGCTTTTCACCATCTTCCCCTTCTTCCTCCACAATCTTATTCAAGTCCGCTACAGTATCACTGGGTTTCCGTTGTTTTGCTCCATGTTCTTTTCTCCGATGTTGTTGGAGAGACTAGTAACTTGAAAATTTTTGTTCACAAGAAGAACAAACTGTTGACTGCTTCAAACTTGAAGGTGCATGCTTCGTGGCCATATGATAGTTCATTTCTTGTTGATTGTAAGTGGAATACTTACAGTCAGGACAAGAAAAAACTCCTTTAGCACATCTTTTTTGATGCCGAGCTGCGTTTTGACGAATATACATGTTTCCACAGTCTCCACACTTTACTTTCTCGTTTCCGTTAAGGGTAGTCATTATCTAAAAAAATTGGGACTTTAGAAATGTTCCAAATTTAAAAGTTTAGAGTACCAATTGAACGAAAATACTTACTTTTTCTTTTCGCAAAGTATTGAACTGTAAAATTTGATGTAAAATTCAATTAACTGTTTGTGATTGGCAAAAAAAAATAAATGATTTGTGCCAATAAAATAAGCGAATTTATACTAACAATGACGTCATCGCCTACGCAATTATCCTTTTACGGTAATGACGTCATTCTTTGAATAGAAGTGACGTCACCACCTACGCAGTTTTCTTTTTATGGTAATGACGTCATTCTATATTTAGAAATGACGTTACCACCCACGCAACATTTCTTTTATGGTAATGATGTCATCGCCTACGTCAATCCTTCGAAACTTCTAGAATTTTCCAGAAAAGTTTTCAACCATTCAGAACTAAGCAGGTTCTAGACATAAGTTTGGATCCAAAATATTCATTTAAACATCCTCGAATTACTCTACAAGAAAAAAGAAAATATTCCGTGTGAATTCCTTATTGATGAACTAGATGTAGATTCTTACTTCTTTCATAATTTTTTGGACGTTTATGTTGTCCAAAATAGAGTTCTTCGACTAAGTAAAGGTCTCTTTAGAGAAACTTACTCAATCAAAGAGTTTACCTTTGATCAAAATATTGCCTATCAAAGCTATAAACTTACTGCTGAGTTACATTTGACTAGAAAAGAAATTTTATTTCTTTTAGAAAACTTAAATTAAATAAAAAGTCGTACGATAATATTTCAAAAACTCTTTTCATTCCCTACCCAACTCCCAAATTTGTCAAAACTCCCCGGCAAAAATCTTTATTCCTCCATTTCCTTAAAAATTTTCAAAGTTCAAAATCTTGCATGATCAGGTTTGGTAACAGATTTCCAGAGATTTGCTTTGAAAAATTCATCAACTTTGAGTTATCCTCTCAAATCTACATCAAAATCAAAGAACTTGACTATCTGCTCAAAAATCTGCAATTTCTCATCGATTATATACAAAAAATTCAGTTAACTTGATGAGAAGACTTGCAGAGATGTTACTTTTATTATTTTTTCTTCTTTTATTACTTATATCGGCGATATTTCCTATTTCTACAGCAAACAATTTTTGGTCATTTATATTTGCGATTGTTTTTGTGTATATTATTACTTATTTGGAAGACTTAAGTCCTTAAAAGGTAAATCATTGTCTGGTTGGATACAACAACTTGAACAAAAATGAACATTTTTGTGATTGGAAACGACAATGTGTGAAATGGAGCTTTGTTTCCAATTGAACACGAGTTTTCTATGAGAATTCTATAAAAGGAAACTAAAATCTGATTGGACACGACTACAATCCAAATAAGGAAATTCCATTCTGAATGGTTAAACCCACACATTCCAGTTGAAGGTACCCCTCTCTCTTAACTAAAAATCATTTCATTTTTAACTTAGCTACCGTCAACTGCCTCTTCTCTCAGCTCTAAATACATTAATTTCAACTTAACTACCGCCAACTACTCCTCTCTCAGCTCTTTCTTGTTTTTACTCTTTAACTCAACTTATTGCTCAAAATGATCTTCTCAGTACAAAACAACAACCTTATGTTCTCGGTGGAATTTTCAGCTGATTTAGTACAAATCCAAGTGCGAGAAACAGTTTGTGGAGTATTTCTGGTACGAATGGACATCCCAATCCAAGTCTGGCACATGGTGGAAGTGATGCGCAGGGATTTCAACGAACATCATTTAACGCAAGTACCCCCTACAGAGAACCAACTTGGAGAAATGCAAATGATGGAGGAAGTGGCCGAGCATGTGGGAATGAACTACGTCGAAACTCCTGACTCTAGATATGTGGCTCAACCATTCGACGATTTCCTCTTTCCTTGGAAAGAGGGATCCATAGACAACACAATTACCATCGAAGAGGATGAGGTGTTCTCTGAGCCAAGAACTCCAGTCAGCGAACCACCAAGACAACCACCAGTGATGGAGGCAAGACCAGCTTTGCGCTCCATTGAGAATTTGCAAAATTTTGAGAACTCAGCTGCTCGACAGCTCTTTGAGTTGTAAAGAAACTGGTAATTGTCTTGTGTTTTGTAATTTAATTTTTTTTGCATCTAGTAATTTCATTTTGAAGAGATAGGAACAAAGAGATCTTAGAAAAGTTTATTAAGAAATTTCAAAGGTAAAACTTTGTTATAAATGAAACAAATTATGCATCTGGTAAATACTTTTACAGAATTTTGTTAGAAAGATGGCAAAAAAATTAAATCAATTTTTGCAATCATGTTGAAAACTTTACAAAATTTTTTGCAACATGCAAAAATTTTCATAATTTTTTTGCACACTTGTTAAAAAATCAAAGAAAATCTCGCAAATTAAAAAAAATTTCATTAAATTTTTTCGCATTTTAAAGAAAAGTAAAAGAGGATTTTCTTGCACTGTTTATAATGAAAATAAAAATGAAAATCTTTGTTTTAATTTTGATCATTAAAAAAATCTCTTTTTTGCATGTATATTGATCAAAAATATTGGAAAAACTATGTATTAAGATAGTGAATAGCACTCGAAGTCAGCAATTATGAAAAAAATTTTGGCATTAATTTAACAAGTTTTTTACAATAAAACTTTGCAATTTTTGCATATGCTTAAGAAAAAAGAAGGTATATTTTTGCATTTGTTTTAAAAAAACACAAAAAAACTTGCATCTAACACAAAAGTTTTTGAAGATTTTTTGCACACTTGTTAAAAAAATCAAAACAATTTTTGTATCTGGTAAAAAAATTATTTGAATTTTTGCAAACGTGTTGAAAAACTCAAATCGAAATTTGCATCTTGCGAAAATTTTTTAAGTTAATATTGGCACACGTGTTGAAAATTACAAATTTATTCGTTGAAAAAACTTTTTTTGATTTCAATTAAAACCAGTTTTGACAAGAGTTTTGTAAAGAAAAATTCAATTATTAATAGATAAATTGATACGCTACTTTTTACAGTACCATAACCATCAATGAAACAATCAACAATTTTCAACAAATCAGTCTCATACTTTGAATTTTGAACTTTTCGAATCCTTTCCAAAAAAACTGATCCAAGAGTCTGAGTGGACGCAAGCTCCTGATCAGAAATGAAAAAATTGCAGAGATGCTACTTTTATTAATTTTCCTTCTTTTGTTACTTATATTAGCAATATTTCTTATTTTTACAGCAAACAGCTTTTTGTCATTTATTTTTGCGATATCTTTTGTGTATATTTTTTTACTTATTTGGAAGATTTAAGTCCTTAAAAGGTAAACTTTTGTCTGATTGGATACGACAACTTGAACAAAAACAAATATTTTTGTGATTGGAAACGACAATACCCAAAATGGAGCTTTGTTTCCGATTGGACCCGAGTTTTCTATAAGAAATCCATAAAAAGAAACTGAAATGGGATTGGACACACTTACAATCCAAGTAAGGAAAATCCATTCTGATAGGTTGAACCTACACATTCCAGTTGAAGATACCCCTCACTCCTAATTAAAAATCATTTTACTTTCAACTGAACCACTGTCCACTACGTTCTCTCTCAGCTCTAAACACCCTAATTTCAACTTATTATTTCTAAGGTTCCCCCTTCTCTCAGTTCTTTCTTGTTTAGGCTCTTTTAGTCATCTTGTTGCTCAAAATGATCTTCTCAGTGCAAAACAGCAACCTTATGTACTCTGTAGAATTTTCGCATGATTTAGTACAAATCCAAGTGCGAGAAACTGTCTCTGGTGTTTTTCTGGCTCGAATTGACATCCCGATCCAAGTCTGGCACTTGGTGGAAGTGATGCGAAGGAATTTCAGCGAGCATCATATGATGCAAATTCCCATCACAGAGAACCAACTTGGAACCATGCAAATGATGGAGGAAGTGTCTGAGCATGTGGGAATGAACTACCCCGAGATTCCTGACTCAAGGTTTGCGATTCAACCAGTCGACGACTTCCTCTATCCTTGGGAAGAGGGTTCTGTGAACAACCCAATTACCATCGAAGAAGATGAGGGGTTCTCTGAGCCAAGAACTCCAGTCAGCGAACCACCAGTGATGGAGGCAAGACCAGCTTTGCGCTCCATTGAGAACTTGCAAAATTCTTCAGCTGCCCAACAGCTCTTTGATTTGTAAATAAAATTGTTATTGACTCGTGTTTTGTAATTTAATTTCATTGCATCAAGTAGTTTTTTTTAAAGAGACAGGAACAAAGAACAAAGATCATTGAAAAATTTGTTTAAAAAATTGCATAGGCAAAGTTTTGTTTAAAAAATTGTAAATTTTTTTTCTAAAAATCAAATTAATTTTACAATTAGTAAATTTTTTCAAAAAAATTTATCGCAAGATGATAAGAAAATTGAATCAATTGCAATATTTGTGAAAAACTTCACAACATTTTCGCACACAAGATAGGAAATCACTACAATTTTTGCACACATATTAAAAACTTTAAAATAATTTTGCACCGTGCAAAAATTTTCATAATATTTTTTGCATACTCTTTAAAAAAAATCAAAGAAAATCTCACAAGCTGAGAAAACCTTTTTTGAATTTTTTATGCATTAAAAAAACCGTTAGAAGATTTTCTTGCAATGCTAAAAATTAATGTTTAAGAATTTCTTTGTTTTAAGTTTAATCAGTGAAAAATCTACTTTTGCACGTATCTAAATCAAAAACATCAAAGAAACAGTGAATTAAGAGAAGGAAAACCATTCAAAGTCATCAATACTGATAATTTCTAAGCAATAAGAAAAAAGAAGTTAGGTTTTGCAAATGTGCATTTTTTTTAAAATAAGAAAAAGTTGCGTTCTGCAACAAACTTTCTATAAAACACGCCAATTTGTTATAAAATGATTGATTTTTTTGCATTTTGTAAAAAAATAACATACTTTTAATCGTTGAAATGCAGTTGAGTTGAAATTTAATCAACCTTGACTAGAATGTTATGAAGAAATAATCACATATTAATCAAAAAATTGACACGCTCACTATTTACAGAACCATAGCCATCAATAAATCAATCAATTTTTTTGAACAAATCAGATTCATATTTTGAGTTTTGTGATTTTCGAATTCTGACTAAAAATGCTGAGCCGAGAGTTTGCGTAGATGCTAGTTTTTCATTAGAACTTAGATAATGTTTTTTGAACTTTTTGATAAGCTTGGTGTTTTTTCTGCTTATTTCCATCGTAAATTATGCTGAACTCCACAACTAAGCTGATTGAAGACTTCCCCACTTGATGTGACAATACTCGAAGAGAATCTGTGCGTGTAAAAAGTGTAAAGACAATCAATTTCTTGATATATGTATTGATATTTGTCTAATCTCTGAAGAATTTGGCTAAGAGATGTTCCAATTAGAATTATATGAAACTTGCAATTTCCCAAGGAACAGAGAGAATTGTGAGTAGACACGCAAAAATCTTGGGTTAGTATTTACTTTTCGTAAAGTGCGTTGGAAACAGAAATAAACAATGATTTACTATTGTAATCTGAATAAAAGCTGGGAAGAGCTTGACACATAGCAGCTGCCATTGGGAAAAATGATTTTTACAGAAAATGAGGAGTTATATAATAGTAGTAAGATCTACGCAGTTTCCATATAGGGAAATCTTTCCATATTTGGTACTACTTCCATATATGGAAACCGCGAAGACTCATACCGCTTACTTCCATTTTCATTCAATCTCAAAATTTTTTCTCTCATTCATGTCTCCTCATCTGATCAATTTTTTCTTCAAAATGTACTCCAGAAAAGCTGATAGTTCCAACTATTTTGAATTTTCAAAAAATCAAAAAAGAATTGGGAGATTTGTTTGGTTCCAAAAATCCTACAAGGGGAATAAATAATTGGAAGCGTGCTTTCAACTATTAAAAATAAATGATTTGGGACAGTTTGAAAAGTCTCAACAAGTCTATCTTAGTGAAAAAGAAAGAGAAGCAATATCCGCAATACGGAATACTATTATTCACGATGCTGAAAATCATGGACTCGTACCTATATATGAAGCCAAATCTGGCAAAGAATCAACTATGGATCAGGAGCTCGACATCTGTAATAGAGTATATGAAACAGAAACATACAACATGAGGAGGGTGTGTGTCACAATCAAGAAGTACATTATGAGCAAGCCTCCCTACATTCATATTCGACTCTTCACTGCAAAAGTGAATGAAGCAATGAAACAAGTTGCATATGTCAACTATACTTTGAACGTATTCAAAGAACTGTCCAAAATATTGGGAGACTTTATGTTTGTTGATAATTGTAAGCCTCAGTAAAGCTTTGTGATGTTTTGCATGTTTGGTAATTGAGATGTTTTTGGTTCAAAAATATGTTTTCTCGCTAAAGTGTATTTTAGAGCTATAATATCTGAGGAAAAGTCAAACAAAACATACAATTTAATCAAAATTGACATAAAGAACTAACCAGTTATCAAACAATGTTTGTTTATGAAATTACACATAAATTTATTTAATTACTGTTTTTATCAAAATTTAGCTAAATTTTGCCTCAACTTAACAAAATTACAAACAAGAATGTATATTTAGAAAACATTATCATTATTTTTTCAACTTTTTGAATTTCATTGGTTGTTTCCAATTTTTTTCTGCCTTAATTTGAGGTTTTGACCGGCTATATGATTTTCCTTAAAACTAATTAAACTCTAAATAAGGAAAAAATGTTTACGGTGATTGTTACTACAAAATACTTTAAAATTCTTAAAACATTTCGAGTTTCTTAAGTTTTTTCGTATATTTCAGTAAGAAAAATGTTTCCATCAAAAGCGTTTTCAATGTCTGAATTGAACATTTATCAGATTTTAAAATTGAAATACTACAAAAAACAACAAGAGTGGTGGACAGATGAAGTTGATGGAGATTGTATTAGTTTCAACTTGTATAGAAACACAAAAAGTTCAATAGTTTTGTAAAAAAGATGGAGAGAGGATTACAAAAAAGAAGAGTACTGCCAGATTTATCAACAATGTTTTTATTTAGAAGAGTTAACTCAGATTGAGTGGTCGATCAGTAAAAAACAAAACAACGGAAGAGCCTATGAAACAAAAATTGGAGATAAGGAACATCAATTCGATTACTGTTTTAATTTTTATACAAATACAAAATCCAGATTTGTCAGAATATCTTTCGATCGTTTATCCAAAGTTAATAGATTTTCGGTTGTTTTTACTACAATATACCAAAAAGAAACCAATAAAAACGTATATTTTGGTAATTTGTTTTTTCACTGGTTAGAAATAGAACAAATCGAAAAATTTTTGATCGAAATTTCAACATTTGAATTGAATATCGAAAAAACAAAATAAACTAGGCAATAAATCTCCTTTATCCGAATAAGGTATCAATTTTCAAATCTTATTTATGTTGGAAATTTCAATAAAATTCATTGATTAAGAAGTTTCATAATATTAGTTTGGTTCTGATCTACAAGGTTTTTGAAAATCTTTGAAAACTTCATTCTGATTGGTTATTAACACAAACATTACTGTGAAAGTATCCTCAAAATCTGCAATTTTTAATAAAATTGTTGATAAATTCATGCAAAGAAGAGCTCTAAAAATTGCATGACTATTGAAGCTCAATTCTGATTGGTTGATATCAGAAAAGATAAAAATTTCCTTGTAATTAAAGCTCGATTCTGATTGGTTGATACTTTTGTAAACTCCCTGATTAGATTGGATGATTTTTATTTCAGCTAGGCTAAATAGCATATCCATTCTGATTTTTTTTTCACGATAAAAAGAATTGGTTAATAAGTTTGCTGTTTTTATTCAATTTTATTGATTTTTTGAGGCTATTCATCTCATCTTATCTAAAAGTTTGGTCCATTTCAAATCTCTCATTTAATTTTTCTTTACTGTTGAGATGCTGTCACTGAATAGAAAGAAAGGAGTTGCATGTCTTGAATGTGGCAGAGAATACACTCGCTTAAACGCATCAAGACATCGTAGAACCTGTGGAGTTTGGAAATGTTCTTTTATACTGTAACTTTATACTTTTAGCAGCGAGGAACTCGCAAATAATTTCAAGAAGAAGCATTTTTTCAGCATAATGTTAAAATATGTGCTCAGCAGTCTCCAAACACACTTCAAGAGAAGGTGTAATTTTAAATGTTTTTTAAAACAATCATAGAAATTACTATGAATTTTAGTTTTTACTGAATCTGAAAAGTATAAAAAATTGTAACAAATTTAGTCAGAAATAATACAATGTTTTCATCACAATACCTGAACTGTCATTTGTTTTGATTGATGATAAAAACAGCAAAAATCGAGTTCAAATTGTCGTGAAATTTCCGATAGAACTCGATCCAAAATCCTTCAATCAACAATAAAAAAATTCCTTGGTTGCAAGCTTGTGGAGACTTTGTTGCTATAAATTTGTAGTAAAAGTGCATAACATATGCTAATGAGTAGTTAAAAATTTGCTTAAAAGTTGTAAAACTTGGATATTTGTAAAACATCGACTAATTGAAAGTTTTTTTGTAGTTAATATTTTAAGGTTTTCTTTGTTTGGTGCTTGTAAAAGTGTTCATAGAGTAGAGCGTTTTTAAGCAGATAATGGGGTTTGACTTATCAAGACTTATGCTTTTCTATGATTTTTTTTTGATGATTTCAAAAAAAAATTGATTAATGACCTGGAAAAAATGTATGTGTTTGTTAAACTTCGAAAATTGCAAGATAATGATATAGATCACTCTGCTAAAAATTTACTCTAAAATAAAAATGCAGATTTTTAACAAGAATGTACAGTTAAGATCTTGAGAAAATCATTTAAAGGCTTTTAGCAAAGTATATGTGGTATTATTTCAGCTTCGGATTATTGAACGTTCGTTGAAACTATACATTTTCCCAACTGAAGTTCAATTTTCAAGAAAAATTTTGTTCAAATTGGATTAATTTGGTAGATAGTAGATGAAGCAGAAACTGAGAAAATGCTGATTTGAGATAGAAACTCAATTTATTTCACTAGGAGTTTTGGGATAATTTTACTAAAATTTAGCTTTTAAAGTATATCTTGAGAAAAAATCCTACATAAGAAGTGTCAAAGATTTGTATTTATGTGTAATTCATTAGAAAAGTTTGTTATCATTTGATATAATAGGTAAATTTATATGAAAAATTAGATGTTTGAGGATAGTTTTTGTAAATTAAACCCAATCCAACATCTTTTGGAAGTAGATACATGGAACATAAACCAAAAATTAGCTTTCCAGATCTACATTTCCTTGCTATATACAAAACACAATACTACATACATACACAATACTACATACAGTATATAACACTATTTACAATACATTACTGCATTTTTACTATATAGAGTTTTTTTCTTAACAAAAATCGGAAAGTTAGACAATTGTTCCAGTTTGCATCTTGATTTGCTTTGCTAAATAAATTTTTTGAGACGCGCTCTTTTAAAAGTTTTTATATTGTAGATGTTAGGAACTAGATTCTTTTGCGTATTTCCGGAGATTTTCAGATTATAACTAATCTAGCTGCTCCTAATTTAATTTGTTCCTAAATTGTAAAAATACAACTTTTTATTCTCATTTTTTAAATTTGTTTTTGAATACTTCAACTAGCACCAATTCTTTCCCACTTGGATATTTTTGAGAAAACTTCCGTTATAAATTAAGAATAAAAAGCGATTTAATAACTACTTTTCAAGAAAAGTGATAATTTTTGATCCCAAATTTTGTATTTCTGCTTCAATAGTTTACTGCAGCAACTGAACAGGGGAACCTTGAGGAAGACATTTACAATTTTTATCGTAATAACCAGACGGTATCAGTTCTAATTTCATCTCTGCCAGCAAATTGTTTGTTCAATTGATACTATTTTCCTCCTAAATTCTCCTGTTCTGACTAAATTTTCTTGCAAACACTAAACTTCTGACTAAACTTTTTTTCAAACACTTGAAATTTTTGCATTTTTTTCCAAACACTTGAAAGTTTTGCATTTTTTTCCAAACACTTGAAAGTTTTGCATTTTTTTTCTCAAAAAATTTGACTTTTTCCGAAGTCTCTGTAGGTTTCAAAATTGTTTCACTTAGATAGAAAGTAAGATTATCTAATTAATAAATTAGGTCAAATAACAGCTAACCTTTTCATGTTTGAAGTTTTTTGAAATTTTTTTCACAAAAATTCCAAGTTTTTACCCAAAAAACACTTACCATCGACTTACCATATATCTTTCTCTTACCATCACACTGAAACCTTACCATTCGTATTCCCTATCTTAATACATTGTAGACTCTATACCCAATGTTAATACATAGCTGGCAGACCGGATGCTCTATTCCCTATCTTAAAACATGTAGGTCTGCCACCTCCCCCCCACTTCAGCTCCAACATCTACTACTTTCACTAGTGGACCTTGTCCGAACAATTATTTTTACTGTCCTGAATCAAAAATTTCAAAAAATTTTCT
>NW_026971170.1:0-23912 GCF_963678635.1 Symsagittifera roscoffensis
TCGAGACAATTTTTTGGTTTTTCAGACTGTCGCGACCAAAATTACGTGCTACAAGACCGTCGCATACATCCGAAAATTGGTTTCAGGACTTTGAAGACGACGTAACCGATATGTCTCGACCGGCGCGACCAAAAAAATTATTGCGATCGGCGCGTTCGGCACGTTTGTTGCCTTTTTTGCTACCAACTTTAAATTGTGAGTAACTTATGCATTTCAGTTTTTACTAGCCATATAAGCAACCCATTTTTCAAAAAAAGATAGTTCAATCTAAAGTTTTGTTTTGTAGCGAACCTTTTTGATCTATTGAATTAAACATTTTTAAATCGTTTTTTGACTGCAAGTTTGCTTAAGCATCATATCTGCATCTTACGAAGAAAAAACTTTGCATGCAAAATTTGATATTTTGTGTCTACAACGTTTTTGCTATTTTTTTTTTTGCAACTATTTGGTTGATGTTTTAGTCAATAAACTCCGGTTTAGTTTTGATTCGTACTTTGATATCTTGTGTACAAATATCTGCGAAATATAGTTCTTAAACAAAAACTCACTGGTTCCAGAAACAACCATGTTACGGGAAATCAGATAGGAACTCAAGTTAAACATGAACTAGATATTTTACTTAGCTACTAAACGAAAAACAAAAAAATCATAAGAATTGAATAATATAAAACCTGAAAATCAAACGCAAACCTTTCTTTCATGTTGATAAATATTATTTTTTTTCTGTTCGATTTGGGTTATTTTGATATGTGTCGCTCTAATTGATCCACATTCAATATAAACAAAAGATAAGAAGTTTTTGAAATCTGGAAAAATCTATACAAAAAAGTTTTAAAATGATACTTTTGCTTCACTACTTTGTAAACAAACGAGGATTGCTCATAAAAGTCGCAGATTCCACTATCTTCAAGAATTCTGTTCAAATTCAATTTGAGATGAGATTAGGTCAGATCATAACCTAAATGCTTTTTGGCAAACTTTGTAATCCACTGTTATGCAATGTAAGCTTTTTATGAAATGTAGGCTTCTTTTTTGAACAAAGTTTTTAATTCTAGCCCATGTTACCATTTTTTAGTTTTTTAGTTAAATCTACCAAAGTTTTTTGCTTGAATCTTTAATCGATAACTTTTTAAAAATTTGTTTCATTTTTTGATATCATGTTTACAAGAATCTGCGAAAGTTATAGATAAGTTCAATTTTTTCTCGCTCTCTTCTTTTTCCAATTTTTTTTTTAGATTTCCTATTAATTTTGAAACTATTTTGAAAAAATTTTATACCAAAAAAGCGCCCAAATAAATTTTCAAAACTCAATTTTAATTTAATAAAACTAAACCTATGTATATCTTTTTTTCATAACGAAATTTACTCAATAGCTGTACATTCTTGAAAAGAAAACGAGAATAACTAAAAAGTTTCAGCAAATTTTTGTCGCCTTGAGACATTATTGAAACAAATTTAAAGTCGCTCGAATCACCACTGAGAAGTTTTAATATTTGACTATATCCATTACGTGACTTTGCATGAATATCAAAAAGTTTAAGAGAACACGAACTCATTTTTAGTGGTCGGAACAAAAAATATAAAAATTAGTATAAGAAAATAACATGAGTTGTTGTCACTCTGAAAGTCAATTTTTAGTTTATTATAAGCAGCAACTAAATTGCTTGATTTAAAAGGAATCTTCTGTTAACATGAAAAAAAACTACTCTCAACCCACCCACACTAAAACCTAAATCTTTTCTTGAATTATTTTTTTAGAAACCGCTAGGTTGTAATTTTTCTTTTTCTTCTATAATTTCTTGAAAATCATCAAGTATTTTGCGTCTTTTGCAAACAAGCGGTGAATAACTATGGCTAATGTTGTTACATTGTTTGTAGGTATATTGAACAAAATTGAAAAAAATGCTTGACGCAACAAAATTGTATCAAGGCTGTTATGCGAAATTTTTTGTACTGTTCAAGTGACACTTATTTGCCAGTTCCTGCTCTGGAGTTTCATGGAAATCGATAATAATGGAATAAATTGGCAAAAAACGTTTTATCATGTTATCGCGACCCAGGATGTAACAAAAGTTCGACAGATTTACAAATAAAAACATTTAGCAAGTTTCTCAACCAATTAAGTCTAGTTTTTGTAATTTTCTAATAAAATATCTGTTCGGTCAATTTGTGAAATTACTGCACACTGCTTGAAAATTATAGAAAGTTTTTTAAAAAATTTTCATAATCTTATTTAAAAAAATAAAGTTTTTTAAATTGATTTGACAAAAAGAGAAGATTATAAACCATTTTCAATCGATTATAACTGATATTTGTTATTTTTGTGGAGACTGACCATCATAACCTAATATAATCATTTATTATCCATGAAAAACTAGTGCGGGGTTGTTTCGAAAGGTTTCCTTGACCATTTCTACTTTCCATTGTGTAAGATGAAAAACAAAACTATTCTGTTTAATTTTAAACAATATTTGAAATAGCGAACACTGTTTCATTTTGAAATCTTGAAAAGAAAGAATTCAGATCTTGGCCAATGAAAATAGATTTTTCAAAATGTTTATCCCATTATCATAATTTTTGTCTAAAACGCTTCCTAAATTTTGTTTTAGTCTGTTTCGATCCGTTTTCGAAACCAGTAGGATTAAATTTATAAATTTATTACTAAAATCTCCTGGGTCAAAAATTGCAGAAAAATAAAACTATTCCTAAATAACAAAGTATTGGTTTGGTTGTTAAAAAGTTAGAACTATCAAACTGGCGCAATTTAGCAAGGTATAAATAACACTCTGTAAAAGCTATGAAGCGAAAACGGTGTTTAGTGGGAAATTTTTTCGAAATTTTTTGATACAGTCAAAGCTGAGTAGACGAAGATAGCCACTCCCTGGTGCAGATTTATCGCTCAGTTTTTGCAGAGCAGAAAAACAGATTGTGAATTAGTGTGATTTTTAAAACTAGTATTGAAAACTATAAAACTTTTTACCAGGATTTCCAGCTTTTTTAATAAGAAAAAATATAATTTTTGACCCTCGAGTTCTTCTGTGGTCACAATCAATCTGCCTTTGCAATAATGATGAATACAACTGAATCCGAGGAGACCTTTTGGGTAAGTTCACTGCACTGAACGGCTTTGCCCGTTGAGTTCTGATTTCCAAGTTTTCCAAAGTGTTCATTTTTAGTCCTACTTTGCTACATCCAGTTTTTGCTGAGCAAAAAATTTTTCTAAAGATTCTTTGGGTGCCAATGTAAGTAACCAATTATATATTTTTTGATTTAACTTTCTAAAAAACCAGACTGTGATCAAAACTCTGTCCTCATTCAATTTTTTTTTAACAGCCCTTTTTTTAAAGTTGGAAAAAACACTGCTGTTTAAAAAAAACCGACAATTTTGTTTCCAAAAACCATCATTCCTGAATATCTTGCTTGCGCACGCCACTGCCAGATCAAACTTACCAACCATTCTGCATAATTCAGTAGCTCTTGAGCTCACATGTGTGTCTCTAACCTAATGTCTTTTAAGTTTATAAGCGACCATAATTGGAGATTTTTTCATGTTAATTAAAGATTTAGTTGCTTAAAGGAGAAATGGGTGAAGCCATTGGAAGACATAGATGACCCTGCTATGATTCGGACTCGATACTTCATGATCATTTGGCTCTGCATGGCTCTCCTTCTCGGAATTCCTGGAAACCTGCTTGGTAAAAAACTTCAAAAAAATTCATTTTTGTTTCTAATTCCAAAACTTCATTTCATTGTACTGTCTGAAACTTCATTCTAATTCCAAAACTTCATGTCTAATTCCAAAACTTCTAATTCCAAAACTTCATGAAACTTCTAATTCCAAAACTTCATTTCAAGTATTGGTACTGACGCCGGTATTTTAAAAGAAAAACGATATTCAGTTAATTCTCATAAATACTTTGTTTGATTTGGTCGAGTAAAGGATACGAAAAAAATGAAAAAACTACCACCAATTTTCCTAGAGTTTGTTTTTTTTTCCCGCTGGAGACTTTTTTCTATCATCTAAATTTTTAACTGAAAAAATTTTCAAAATACATTTGACAAGTCAAGCGAATATGATATATCAAGTAAATTCAATTTGATTCAGTGATTGCATCCGTGGCAGTTGTGAAGAATCTTTGTCATCAACCTGGCCATATGTGACTTGGGAGTGATGTCCATGCACGTGTTCGTCCTGATCGGGGCCATCTACGGGGACACATTCCTCAAGGACAGATATGTCATGTGTGAAGTCAGTGGAATCGTCTGCATGCTCAGTTGTTTCGGCAGTCTCTGGACTATGATGTTTGTCGCCGTGAACAGGTTCCAATTTTTGTAACTAGTTTTCTTAACGAAAAAATTGTTACAAACTTTTTGTTCACAATTTATTTTTTTTGTTTTCATTACAAAAGGTTGCTACAATTTTTTGGTTTTTTAAACAAAAAGTGCTAAATTTTTATTGTTTTCTCTACAAAAAATTTGTTACCTTGTTACAAAAAATTTACAGCTTGTTATTTAAGCTTGTTATTTTCTTTGCATTTTTTTAACTTAGGAAAGTTTTAGAAAAAGAGTTTTTTAGCGGCGCATACATCTTTTCAGAACAAAGTCTTACATAGTGTTTTTAATGACCTAAAATCAGAGTAGTTAAAAGTTAGAAAACTTTTTCTAGAAAACCCAGTTCCTTGTGATTATTATCGTAAATTCATCTGGTAGCCCCAGACTCTCTTTTTTAATTTTTAATCACGGTTTCTCTCATAGTTTTTTGAGATCGTTTGTTCCGCAGGTATGTGTTCATCTGTCAAAACCAAATCTACAACAAACTGTTCGACCTCAAAGGCACTGTGGTCGCTCTAGTCCTCCTCTGGATCTGTGTTTTCCTTCTCGACCTGCCCAACTACCCTTGGTTCGGGGGCCATGTGTTCACGGAGCTGTTCCTTCACTGCTCCTTCAAGATTGACAGCATTCGCTGGTGGTTCAACACTCTATTCTACTCTGTATTGGCTCTCTGTGTCCCCATGTTCACAATCATGTTTTGCTACTACAGCATTTGGCGAAAGGCTAATAGTACGGTTTTTTAAATCGTTAAATCAAATGCTTAATTTTTTTGGGAAAATTAACTTAAGTCAAATTTGACTAAAATGAGATTTGTTTAAATTGACAGGTCAAAAAAGCACTACTAATGGTATTACTTTCCACAAACTTAAATTTATTTCACCTTTTGAGATTCTTTTTCAATGACAGAAACTTCATTTTTTTGATGGTTTTTGTATATAAAATGTTTGGTTTTCTAAAAAAAAACCAGTCTATTTAATGTTCAAATCCATTGTATTCATTTCTACACAATTAAATTTAATTTACATTTTGAGAAAGATTTTTAATAAAAGAGCCTTCATTGAGCGCCTCAATATTCGTGGGTCCGTGTGGTGTTTTGTGTTCTTTTTAGGCGCAAGTGGGATTGGGAAGGCGAGCGAGAAGCGGCAGAAGGAGCAGAAGCAGCTGGTGATCTCCCTCGTCACCCTCTTTGTAGCCTTCTGCGTCACCTGGCTCCCATATGGAATCCTGATTGCGCTTCTAGGATTCTCTTTCGATGTTGGCGCCTACTTGCCTTTCGGTTAGATGAACAACCCTGTTAAAATTATTTAAATTGATAGTGTGAATTTGAAGTGTGAGTATGAAGTGTGACGGGTGTGAATCTGACCACGAAAGAAAGGATCAATCATAGAATGTTAGCCCCCAACCCTAGGGGGGAATTCTAGGGTTGGTCAGATATATTACTTCATTGAAAGTATCAAAAAAAAATTTAATCTATTAAGTGTATCTTGAGTATTTCTGACTATAACTATCCTCAAAGATGATAATAGCTTTCATGTTTACAATTGAAGTTTCTTATTTATGTCTTAAGAACATGTTTTAAATTCTCATTCTTACCCGCAGAGGCGATTATCATGCTCGATTTGTGGGCTCACTTCAACTCATCTTGCAACTTCATAATCTACGGTGTCACGCACAGAGGGTTCCGAGATGCGTACCTGGAACTATTATACAAGGTGATCCCTTGTTGCAAGCCAAGCAAAGTGAACGAACACACTTCTAATGCTACGGGAGCAACCACGATGCGATCGCAAGCCACGACTCAGATGTAAAAGTTCACAACAAGGTTGATAACCCAAATGACGTTCCTGACATCGAATCACCCATACCCCATCATCATCGATTTTCCTCCCTAAATTAAACCTTATAAGAACCTTCATAACATCTAGGTTTGATTTTTGTAATAAAATTTTCCTGTGCATTTTTTGTTTCAAAAAAATAGACCAAATTGAGAAGACAAGCTTGAGTTGAGCGATGGACCCAACAAGGTCTCACGTTTTTTTTTTAAATTTTGAGCCATTAGTGGTGTGGCTTGTAGTTAAGTAGTGTTCAAGTTTGTTAAAATGTTTTTTCCGTCTTTTTTTTCCGATTTGTGCCGATATGTTTCTCCTCGAAAATTCAGATGCAGCATCATAGACATAGAGTGACATACCAAGTAATTCAAGCAACGTATGATATTTTAACCCTTTTCGTTGCATCACGATTTGAGTTTTTAAAATCGGAACAAAACTTCTCGGTGTCGTGAAACGACATTCGAAGATTTTCTGCTTTTCAGACTAATTTCAATAAAATTTACATTGAAATTACATAATTTTTAGGATATCTTACGGTCATTTACGTAATAAGAAGATGACAAAAAGCTATCAAAACTTGAAAAAGTTTAAAAAAATAAATACCCAAAAGAAGATAAAGTTTTTTTTTCGTGTTTTATTCGGTTGCATTTCTTTCCATTTAAGCCAGGTACCGCAAACTATCCGCAATTGGGGTTGTAATTGATCGATTATTCAACAATTTAGGAAAGATTGTTTCGATCACGTTGAATTTAGGAAAAGAATTCCAAAACATAGGAACTTTATTTAAAAAATCATGAAGCTGAAATATTTTTTCATCTTTTTAGAATCACTTTTCGGTCCAAAATTCTCGTATTTTTTTTCAGAGTCTTTTAATGAAATAAAAAACCAATACAAAAATGAGCAATAGTAAAAGATGACAAAACGTTAAATTTGACTAGATAATTTGTTTTGGATATCAGCCTCAAATCAGAAACTGTCAAATTGAATCTGAAAGCTTCCAAAACGTAAAAAAAAACGGATTTTAAATATTCAGACAGGTTTTTCCCTAAATGGAAACAGCTTTTTCAGATTAAAAAAATCTCAATCACGAATACGAAAACTCTAACATGATATCATTCTTGACCCTCTACGCGTCTTTATTGGGGTTGCCAGAAATCGCTAAAAAAATCTGAAAAGGACAACTCCATTTGCATTTAAATTTGCATTTAAGCTTACAAAAGCAAGAAAATTAACTTTAGATATAAAATATTTGTCTTTTCAAAAGATACAAGACTGCTCATATCAGGGCGAAGCCCTGAATGTTCCGACCGCCTTTTAATGTTTATGTAGCAGTAATAACATTTAAGAAATTAAATGAAATAAAAAAAATGAAATTTTGTTTCTAAAATTTGATTTTTTAAATGAAAATCGTCCACCCACACGCCATATTAAGTACAAAAGAATAGATTTTGCTTCTTGTAACGATGCATAGACATTTGTGTCCAAGACATTTGTGTCCTTGGCAAAACAGTCCGAAATTATAAAATTGTACCAGACATTTATGTCCCAGACAAAATTTTCCAAAATTGTTTTGCGAAATTAATTTCTTTAATTTGACCTTGTGATCTTTAATGCTTTCTTCTTTTGAGGTTGTTTGATCGTTCTTTAAGTAGATTTTATGCGTACCAATTAACCATAGAACAGTCAAAGTGAGACAAAACTTTCAAGAAAATTTTGAAATTTAAAAGCGCATTTGGCCGAGTGAAGAAGTCATAAGTCTCAAGGTCAAAAGGTTTGAAGTTCAAATCTCGGGCTCTACAAAAAATTTTCCTAATTTAGTCAGTATTTGAAATAAAAGACCTCAAAAGTGGGCAAAGTTGAAATGGGTTGACTTGATTGAGCCAAAAGTGAAAAGGATGGGAAAAGCTTGATTACATTGACCATTTTGCCGTTTTCAAATCGCGTCTAGCTCAATTTTGAAATTTTCTGGGAAAAAAGTTCAACTTAGAAAAATTTATTCAAAATCCTTGCTTCGCAATATCAATTTTGGAAAATAAATTGACTTTAAATTATAGTTTGATGTTGCTGCTGCACCCTTTTAGGAAACACAGATAAATAATTGGGTCGTAGGCCGCAACTAATTCGGAAAGGTTTTTGTCGAGTTTGACATAAAAAGGTTTTTTATAACGTGACACTCTTTGCCCGGCACACATTTTTTCGATCAAGATTTTAGCGTTTTTCTGTTCGTCTTGAAATTTTTCTATGAGTTTGGGAAATGATGGGTGCTTGCCATTCACGAGCTTGACGAAGTTGCTATTCCAATCTTCAACAGCATTGTTGGTTCTGGGTCGCCCGGTTATTACACGTTGATGACAACTCCAGCTGTCAAAGTCAAATCTGGGGTTTTGACGAGTTCCATTTGCCGCCGAGAGCCGACCAACGTAGTTGACCTCAAAGTAATTGAAGATTGGGTGGGCAGTCTCAGGGCCTGTCTTCTGAAGAGTTTCGAAAGCAGTAGAAACATCACTTACAGGCAGGAAAGCGATACTCAGCAGCATTTGGACATGCTCTCGGAATACCAGAATACCAGATCTAGTCTGTAGTTGTTTGTGTTCCCAGTAGTCTGAATGTGACGCCAGACGCTTTGGCTCAAAGGGAAATAACAGTATTGAATTTGTTTTTTTTTGGATACTGAACTGAACGCATTTTTGACCGCTAGTTCGAAATCAATGGTGGCTCGTTTAGGGACTTCAATATCGAAGCAGCTCAAAAGGCGAAAATACGTTTCTTCTTTCTTGTCTGGAAGCAATGCATACACAATAGGAATCAGAATTCCCTCGACTGAAGCGTGGATGGTGTATATCTGAAATGTCCTGACACGCTTGTAACATATCAATTATGGCAAATAAGCTTATTTCAACCAATTTGGAACGATTTTTAGGACAATTTAACTATCCGCTTACGCGTTAATAGCGCGAAATATATCGCGCGTTAATTGTCCCAAATTTGCCAAAATGGCAATCTTTAAACCCCCGTAACTTTACGAAAAATGATCACAGGTGAAATATCTTTTCAAATTTAAGCTCAGGACAACAATACCTTTCGAATGATATTAAAAAACTCCGTCAAAAATGGCTAGTTAAAAAGTCGAAATTTGTCTGAAGAAAAAAAACCCACCCCGAGCACAAATATTCCGTTACTTTCGAATCGAAAGTCGGAACAATTACGAAGCTGCAAAACGTCCTTCACGCATTATTGAAGCTTCCCTACACAATAGAGCAAAAATATAGCTGAATGGGTAATTAGAAAATCAATTTGAACTGAAAAAATCCAAGTTTTAGTGCAATCAATAATGTTTTTATTGCACGTACTGAATATAGAGGTACGTGAAACAAAGCACCTCATATTGCTCAAGGCAATAAAAAGACAGATCAGGAAATTCTACTCTACAAAAGTTATCGGTCAGGTTTGCGAGAACCAACGGATGAGATATTCAAATCATATTCAGCAAACAGAACACAATGTGACAATTTTAATTAGAAGCATTCAACTTTCGAGACATTTAAGTTCAAAGTGTTCCAGTGCTTTGTTATGAGACAAAACTATTTGTTAATTTTATACACTATCTTATTAACTTTCGTAAATTACTGAAAAACACAAGTTTTGGCGGTGATAAAAACGCCTACGGCGAACAAAGTATCTATGATTTTCTAATTGTTATTGTGATTTAGAAAAACTTTTGATTGGCTCACAGAAAACAAACTGATTTTAAATGATAATGAAACAAATTGCATACAGTTTTCAACAATATTGCTTCGAAGATCTGATATTTTAAGAACAATCAATCAACAAAAACCCAAATTACTTTTTTTATAATAATCAAAAAAGCACTAATCTTCGCATATAGTTGAGCTTAAGAAAGACTGAAAGCCGTATAGCGATAATACATGAGGACCTTATTAAAGTTTTTTTTGTCATACAGACAACCTTGCATCAAGAGCAGGGTCCCAATATACGGCTCAGCTTCCAAAAGGGGAGAAATAAAACTGAATATCCGCAATATAAGAAGAAACGCAGAAAATTTGTTTTTTTTAAGGAACCTGAAATTTAGGATTTAAAAATTGCTTTTTTTTTCAAAAGCAACCTCTTTGATAATTATAAAGCCGTGTGAACTAAGTTTTTCACCCGAAATGAGTCAAGTGTTTATATAACAGAACCTTATCGATTTAACTCTTAAAGAAAGAAGGGCGTAAAAGCCAAATCGAGTCCAAAAACTCTCGGTTCCAGAATTGGCATTTTGAATAAACGTCTGAGACATCTTGATTTTGCGACTTATTAAAAATGATAGGCTTGAATAACAAAAAAGAACTTGTCCTACACGAAACTCGAGATATCTAATTTCAAGATAAATACCAATTGGTTAAAATTTTCTGAACTTTTTTCACTTTAAATACAAAACATTTACCAAATACATATTTTTCTTCCTTCAAAAAACTTTTCACTTTTACTTTTTTGTCTGGAAAAAAAAATAAGAAGAGAACGAGTAATAGTAGAAGTCGACCGATAGATTGAAACCGAGATTTTCTGCAAATTTGCTGTTTAATCAAACTGTACATACTTAACACGAATTTGATTGTAACATACTAGTTTGGAAATAAGTTTTTATTATAATGATAGTTAAAGGTGATCGGAGAAGCTTGTTTTTTAATGTTTTCTAATTTTTAAGAACAAATATTAGAGGAATACAAAAAGTAAGCCAAATATTGAAAACTTGTTTTGAATTACATAGTATAGGTTAATACAATTGTATATTTTTGAAATGAAATGTAATCAATGTTTTAGAAAAACAACGTATTTGAAAATTCGAGCGATAATCCAAGCATTCATATTCGAGACATTTTTGTCCAGACGCAAGCAGTTTTAATGATTACTTTTAATTAAAAAATTTTAATAAGTACAACCAAAATTTTGGCAGTCACAAAGCGTTGACAAGAGCTAGTTGAGACTTACGACTCGTTCCCGCCACAGTAAAAAAAAACAGTAGGCCCTGGCTCTCAATTTCAATTCTGGCTTCTTTGTTTTTATCGTCAGCATTTCTTGACCAAATAATCATTTTAATTTCGTGGCCTGGACATCCTTAGTTGTTTTTATATAAATCTTTATTGTTTTAGGTTCAACATTTCAGCGTAAGTATGGAAACGAACGTTTTCAAACTAATGTACACCCATAAAAAGCAAACCGTAGAGATAAAAAATGAAGTATACAAAAATTACAAACAAAGTTGGAACCCAATTAGCAATAAACGCAAAAGTTTTCACCAAGTACTAGTAATTCGGCGAATGGGTAAAGCATGAAAAAAAATGAAGTGAGCTCATTTTTTTTGTCTAAAACGCATCAAAATTTTCTTCCAAAAATTATATCAGACAGTCAAACAATCGGAACATCGAAATTAAAAAGTGGTTGCTGATGCAAAAGATCCTGCTTTCCATCTCAAATTTTTTAATCAAACGCTGAAACAATACGAAAAATAGTTTTTTAAAGTTTTTGAACTGTGGCATTTTGTTTCACTCGATTTAAAAAAGATGTTATTAAATTACTTGTTCTTCACCTTCAGTCATTGAATGAGCTTTTTGCTGCTTTTTTTTTAAAGACAGTGACAAAAAATTTGTTTCATTTTTTCCAATTCAGACTTTTTAACCAGCAGTTTTTGACAGAATTTTAAACATGTTTTTTGAAAAATATTGTTGTCCTGCTGGAACATATGATCCATTATTGTTAAGGCTAATTTGTGATAAATAAAGACATACCCTGATTGACCAAATTTCTGGTCATAAATATTCCGTGCAACTTCATAGGTTGGAAAATGCTTGAAGGGTCTACCTTTATTGTTATTTGGTGTGCTTTAGGTGTGCTTTTGCATCAAACTTTTGGTGTGCTTTAGTAACGGAATTGTTATTCGAATTGACAAAGAGATTGATTTATCGAAGCTAGAGTTACCAAAAGTTCAACAGTCTTGCATGTGCAAAGCATCAGAAACGGCCTGATTCTAAATGTCTTTTGACTACAAAATAATTTAAGTTGAAACTTTTGTGAATCCAAGAATAAATTATGCCGCAAAAAATTTGCTTGCAACAATTTTTTTGGAGAACTGTTGGTGATTTATGGAAATTGTGTGATTTATGGAAAGTGTGTGATCAGCTTTTTTTTTGCATCAAAGTTTTCCTTTTTTATGGAGGTCAAAGTCAAACCGACTGTCTTATGGTTTCAACGCAATAAATTTTATGCTATCAACGCGTAGGTGGAGATTTAATCCGTCATTAAAATGTTTCAAGTTTTAATGAAGCAAAAGATTTTGTCTATTTATTGCTTTGCAGTACCCGAAATAGCAATATATAATAATGCTTTACATAGCGTGCCTTTACAAAATTTTGATGTAACTTTCCAGGAAATTTTCATGAAATTTCAATAATGAAATTTATTCCATATATGTTACCTGGCAGTTGGAACATTGCTCGAACATTACCTGGCAGTTGGAACATGCTCGAGCGGCCTCGGTCGAAGCCGAAATCGCAAGCCTCAACCCGGGTAGGGTGGCCGTTAGCTTTCAAAACCGGCTAGTTATATTTGTTGTATTAAAATAGGACAATTTAAAAGTGTACAAAGTTTGCAATATATTTCACACAGTGAACTACAATGACCAGGATTGTTTAATTGTACGAAATTATCTCAAGTTAATTTTTTTGAGTAGAAAACGTAATTTAAATGTTTGAGGTATTAAATTGATAAAATAAAGCACAGCAAATCAAAAAACGATAACAATATTCGAAAGCCATAAAGAAATATTTTTATGCTATCGTTTCTCAAACTTTTGGTGTGCTTCGAAGTGGCAAAGAGATTGATGTATCGAAGCTACAGATACCAAAAATTGAACAGTCTTGCATGTGCAAAGCATAGGAAACGGCCTGATTCTACATGTCTTTCGCCTACAATATATTTTAAGTTGAAAATTTTTTTTTATTTGGCAAAATCCAGTTCAGATAAAATAGGCTTTCTTGTCATTTAAAAAAAAATTATCTAGAAAAAAAAACAGAAAACTATCTATTTTTTGTGAATGAATCCAGGACTAAATTATGCCGCAAAAAATTTGCTTGCAACAATTTTTTTTGGAGAACGGTTGGTGATTCATGGAAATTGTGTGATTTATGGAAACTGTGTCATCAGTTTTTTTTGCAACAAAATTTTCTTTTTTTCATGGAGGTCAATCCGACTGTCTTATGCTTTCAACGCAATAACTTTTATGCTATCAACGCGTAAGTGGAGATTTAATCCGCCATTAAAATGTTTCAAGTTTAATTGAAGCAAAAGATTTTGTCTATTTATTGCTTTGCAGTACGCGAAATCGCAAAATATAATAATGCTTTACTTAGCGTGCTTTTAGAAAATTTTTGATGTAACTTTCCAGGAAATTTTCATGAAATTTCTATAATGAAATTTATTCCATATATGTTACCTGGCAGTTGGAATATTGCTCGAACATTACCTGGCAGTTGGAACATGCTAGAGCGGCCTCGGTCGAAGCCGAAATCGCAAGCCTCAACCCGGGTAGAGTGGCCGTTAGCTTTCAAAACCGGCTAGTTATATTTGTTGTATTAAAAGAGGACAATTTAAAAGTGTACAAAGTTTGCAATACATTTCACACAGTGAACTAGAATGACCAGGATTGTTTAATTGTACGAAATTATCTCAAGTTAATTTTTTTGAGTAGAAAACGTAATTTAAATGTTTGAAGTATTAAATTGATAAAATAAAGCACAGCAAATCAAAAAACGATAACAATATTCGAAAGCCATAAAGAAATATTTTTATGCTATCGTTTCTCAAACTTTTGGTGTGCTTCGAAGTGGCAAAGAGATTGATGTATCGAAGCTACAGATACCAAAAATTGAACAGTCTTGCATGTGCAAAGCATAAGAAACGGCCTGATTCTACATGTCCTTCGCCTACAATATATTTTAAATTGAAAATTTTTTTTATTTGGCAAAATCCAGTTCAGATAAAATAGGCTTTCTTGTCATTTAAAAAAAAAGTATCTGGAAAAAAAAACAGAAAACTATCTATTTTTTGTGAATGAATCCAGGACTAAATTATGCCGCAAAAAATTTGCTTGCAACAATTTTTTTTGGAGAACGGTTGGTGATTCATGGAAATTGTGTGATTTATGGAAACTGTGTCATCAGTTTTTTTTGCAACAAAATTTTCTTTTTTTCATGGAGGTCAATCCGAATGTCTTATGCTTTCAACGCAATAACTTTTATGCTATCAACGCGTAAGTGGAGATTTAATCCGCCATTAAAATGTTTCAAGTTTAATTGAAGCAAAAGATTTTGTCTATTTATTGCTTTGCAGTACGCGAAATCGCAAAATATAATAATGCTTTACTTAGCGTGCTTTTAGAAAGTTTTGATGTAACTTTCCAGGAAATTTTCATGAAATTTCTATAATGAAATTTATTCCATATATGTTACCTGGCAGTTGGAATATTGCTCGAACATTACCTGGCAGTTGGAACATGCTCAAGCGGCCTCGGTCGAAGCCGAAATCGCAAGCCTCAACCCGGGTAGAGTGGCCGTTAGCTTTCAAAACCGGCTAATTATATTTGTTGTATTAAAAGAGGAAAATTTAAAATGTACAAAGTTTGCAATACATTTCACACAGTGAACTAGAATGAACAGGATTGTTTAACTGTACGAAATTATCTCAAGTTAATTTTTTGAGTAGAAAACGTAATTTAAATGTTTGAGGTTATAAGTTGATAAAATTAAGCACAGCAAATCAAAAAATAATAACAATGTTCAAAAGCCATAAAGAATTAGTTTTATGCTATCGTTTCTCAAACTTTTGGTGTGCTTCGAAGTGGCAAAGAGATTGATTTATCGAAGCTACAGATACCAAAAATTGAACAGTCTTGCATGTGCAAAGCATCGGAAACGGCCTGATTCTACATGTCTTTAGCCTACAATTCATTTTAAGTTGAAATTTTTTTTTTATTTGGCAAAATCCAATTCAGATAAAATAGGCTTTCTTGTCATTTTAAAAAAAATTTATCTAGAAAAAAAACAGAAAACTATCTAATTTTTGTGAATGAATCCAGGACTAAATTATGCCGCAAAAAATTTGCTTGCAACAATTTTTTTGGAGAACGGTTGGTGATTCATGGAAATGGTGTGATTTATGGAAACTGTGTGATCAGTTTTTTTTTGCAACAAAATTTTCTTTTTTTTATGGAGGTCAATCCGACTGTCTTATGCTTTCAACGCAATAACTTTTATGCTATCAACGCGTAAGTGGAGATTTAATATGCCATTAAAATGTTTCAAGTTTAATTGAAGCAAAAGATTTTGTCTATTTATTGCTTTGCAGTACGCGAAATAGCAAAATATAATAATGCTTTACATAGCGTGCCTTTACAAAATTTTGATGTAACTTTCCAGGAAATTTTCATGAAATTTCTATAATGAAATTTATTCCATATATGTTACCTGGCAGTTGGAATATTGCTCGAACATTAACTGACAGTTGGAACATGCTCGAGCGGCCTCGGTCAAAGCCGAAATCGCAAGCCTCAACCCGGGTAGGGTGGCCGTTAGCTTTCAAAACCGGCTAGTTATAATTGTTGTATTAAAAGAGGACAATTTAAAAGTGTAGAAAAGTTTGCAATACATTTCACACATTGAACTAGAATGAACAGGATTGTTTAGTTGTACGAAATTATCTCAAGTTTATTTTTTGAGTAGAAAACGTAATTTAAATGTTTGAGGTATTAAATTGATAAAATTAAGCACAGCAAATCAAAAAATGATAACAATATTCGAAAGCCATAAAGAAATATTTTTATGCTATCGTTTCTCAAACTTTTGGTGTGCTTCGAAGTGGCAAAGAGATTGATTTATCGAAGCTACAGATACCAAAAATTGAACAGTCTTGCATGTGCAAAGCATCGGAAACGGCCTGATTCTACATGTCTTTAGCCTACAATTCATTTTAAGTTGAAAATTTTTTTTATTTGGCAAAATCCAGTTCAGATAAATAGGCTTTCTTGTCGTTTTAAAAAAAAATTATCTAGAAAAAAAAACAGAAAACTATCCATTTTTTGTGAAAGAATTATCTCAAGTTTTCCAGGACTAAATTATGCCGCAAAAAATTTGCTTACAACATTTTTTTTGGAAAACGGTTGGTGATTCATGGAAATTGTGTGATTTATGGAAACTGTGTGATCAGCTTTTTTTTGCAACAAAGTTTTCCTTTTTTATGGAGGTCAATCCGACTGTCTTATGCTTTCAACGCAATAAATTTTATGCTATCAACGTGTAGGTGGAGATTTAATCCGCCAATAAAATGTTTCAAGTTTAATTGAAGCAAAAGATTTTGTCTATTTATTGCTTTGCAGTGCGCGAAATAGCAATATATAATAATGCTTTACATAGCGTGCCTTTACAAAATTTTGATGTAACTTTCCAGGAAAGTTTCACGAAAAATCTATAATGAAATTTATTCCATATATGTTACCTGGCAGTTGGAACATTGCTCGAACATTACCTGGCAGTTGGAACATGCTCGAGCGGCCTCGGTCGAAGCCGAAATCGCAAGCCTCAACGCGGGTAGGGTGGCCGTTAGCTTTCAAAACCGGCTAGTTATAATTGTTGTATTAAAAGAGGACAATTTAAAAGTGTACAAAGTTTGCAATACATTTCACACAGTGAACTAGAATGAACAGGATTGTTTAGTTGTACGAAATTATTCCAAGTTTATTTTTTGAGTAGAAAACAAAATTTAAATGTTTGAGGTATTAAATTGATAAAATTAAGCACAGCAAATCAAAAAATGATGACAATATTCAAAAGCCATAAAGAAATATTTTTATGCTATCGTTTCCCAAACTTTTGGTGTGCTTCGAAGTGGCAAAGAGATTGATTTATCGAAGCTACAGATACCAAAAATTGAACAGTCTTGCATCTGCAAAGCATCGGAAACGGCCTGATTCTACAGGTCTTTCGCCTACAATATATTTTAAGTTGAAAATTTTTTTTATTTGGCAAAATCCGGTTCAGATAAAATAGGCTTTCTTGTCGTTTTAAAAAAAATTATCTAGAAAAAAAAACAGACAACTATCTTTTTTTTGTGAATGAATCCAGGACTAAATTATGACGCAAAAAATTTGCTTGCAACAATTTTTTTGGAGAACAGTTGGTGATTCATGGAAATATTGTGATTTATGGAAACTGTGTGATCAGCTTTTTTTTGCAACAAAATTTTCCTTTTTTTATGCAGGTCAATCCGACTGTCTTATGCTTTCAACGCAATAAATTTTGTGCTATCAACGCGTAAGTGGAGATTTAATCCGCCATTAAAATGTTTCAAGTTTAATTGAAGCAAAAGATTTTGTCTATTTATTGCTTTGCAGTACGCGAAATAGCAATATATAATACTGCTTTACATAGCGTGCCTTTACAAAGTTTTGATGTAACTTTCCAGGAAAATTTCATGAAATTTCTATAATGAATTTTATTCCATATATGTTACCTGGCAGTTGAAATATTGCTCGAACATCAACTGGCAGTTGGAACATGCTCGAGCGGCCTCGGTCGAAGCCGAAATTGCAAGCCTCAACCCGGGTAGGGTGGCCGTTAGCTTTCAAAATCGGCTAGTTATATTTGTTGTATTAAAAGAGGCAAATTTAAAAGTGTACAAAGTTTGCAATACATTTCACACAGTGAACTAGAATGACCAGGATTGTTAAATTGTACGAAATTATCTCATGTTAATTTTTTGAGTAGAAAACGTAATTTAACTGTTTGAGGTATTAAATTGATAAAATTAAGCACAGCAAATCAAAAAATAATAACAATGTTCAAAAGCCATAAAGAATTAGTTTTATGCTATCGTTTCTCAAACTTTTGGTGTGCTTCGAAGCGGCAAAGAGATTGATTTATCGAAGCTACAGATACCAAAAATTGAACAGTCTTGCATGTGCAAAGCATCGGAAACGGCCTGATTCTACATGTCTTTAGCCTACAATTCATTTTAAATTGAAAATTTTTTTTATTTGGCAAAATCCAGTTCAGATAAATAGGCTTTCTTGTCCTTTTAAAAAAAATTATCTTGAAAAAAAAACAGAAAACTATCTATTTTTTGTGAAAGAATTATCTCAAGTTTTCCAGGACTAAATTATGCCGCAAAAAATTTGCTTACAACAATTTTTTTGGAGAACGGTTGGTGATTCATGGAAATTGTGTGATTTATGGAAACTGTGTGATCAGCTTTTTTTTGCAACAAAGTTTTCCTTTTTTTATGGAGGTCAATCCGACTGTCTTATGCTTTCAACGCAATAAATTTTATGCTATCAACGCGTAGGTGGAGATTTAATCCGCCATTAAAATGTTTCAAGTTTTATTGAAGCAAAAGATTTTGTCTATTTATTGCTTTGCAGTACCCGAAATAGCAATATATAATAATGCTTTACATAGCGTGCCTTTACAAAATTTTGATGTAACTTTCCAGGAAATTTTCATGAAATTTCTATAATGAAATTTATTCCATATATGTTACCTGGCAGTTGGAATATTGCTCGAACATTAACTGACAGTTGGAACATGCTCGAGCGGCCTCGGTCGAAGCCGAAATCGCAAGCCTCAACCCGGGTAGGGTGGCCGTTAGCTTTCAAAACCGGCTAGTTGTAATTGTTGTATTAAAAGAGGACAATTTAAAAGTGTACAAAGTTTGCAATACATTTCACACAGTGAACTAGAATGAACAGGATTGTTTAATTTTACGAAATTATCTCAAGTTTATTTTTTGAGTAGAAAACGTAATTTAAATGTTTGAGGTATTAAATTGATAAAATTAAGCACAGCAAATCAAAAAATGATGACAATATTCAAAAGCCATAAAGAAATATTTTTATGCTATCGTTTCCCAAATTTTTGGTGTGCTTCGAAGTGGCAAAGGGATTGATTTATCGAAGCTACAGATACCAAAAATTGAACAATCTTGCATCTGCAAAGCATCGGAAACGGCCTGATTCTACATGTCTTTCGCCTACAATATATTTTAAGTTGAAAATTTTTTTTTATTTGGCAAAATCCAGTTCAGATAAAATAGGCTTTCTTGTCGTTTTAAAAAAAAATTATCTAGAAAAAAAACAGACAACTATCTTTTTTTTGTGAATGAGTCCAGGACTAAATTATGACCCAAAAAATTTGCTTGCAACAATTTTTTTGGAGAATGGTTGGTGATTCATGGAAATATTGTGATTTATGGAAACTGTGTGATCAGCTTTTTTTGCAACAAAATTTTCCTTTTTTTATGCAGGTCAATCCGACTGTCTTATGCTTTCAACGCAATAAATTTTGTGCTATCAACGCGTAAGTGGAGATTTAATCCGCCATTAAAATGTTTCAAGTTTAATTGAAGCAAAAGATTTTGTCTATTTATTGCTTTGCAGTACGCGAAATAGCAATATATAATACTGCTTTACATAGCGTGTCTTTACAAAGTTTTGATGTAACTTTCAGGAAAATTTCATGAAATTTTTATAATGAAATTTATTCCATATATGTTACCTGGCGGTTGAAATATTGCTCGAGCGGCCTCGGTCGAAGCCGAAATCGCAAGCCTCAACCCGGGTAGGGTGGCCGTTAGCTTTCAAAATCGGCTAGTTATATTTGTTGTATTAAAAGAGGCAAATTTAAAAGTGTACAAAGTTTGCAATACATTTCACACAGTGAACTAGAATGACCAGGATTGTTAAATTGTACGAAATTATCTCATGTTAATTTTTTGAGTAGAAAACGTAATTTAACTGTTTGAGGTATTAAATTGATAAAATTAAGCACAGCAAATCAAAAAATAATAACAATGTTCAAAAGCCATAAAGAAATAGTTTTATGCTATCGTTTCTCAAACTTTTGGTGGGCTTTAGTAACGGAATTGTTATTCGAAGTGACAAAGAGCTTGATTTATCGAAGCTAGAGTTACCAAAAGTTCAACAATCTTGCATTTGCAAAGCATCGGAAACGGCCTGATTCTTTATGTCTTTTGCCTACAATATGTTTTAAGTTGAAAATTTTTATTATTTGGCAAAATCCAGTTCAGATAAAATAGGCTTTTTGGGCCTTTTTGAAAAAATTATCTAGAAAAAAAAACAGAAAAATATCTAGTTTTTGTGAATCCAGGACTAAATAGCCGCAAAAAATTTGCTTGCAACAATTGTTTTGGAGAACGGTTGGTGATTTATGGAAATTGTGTGATTTATGGAAACTGTGTGATCAGTTTTTTTTGCAACAAGGTTTTCCTTTTTTATGGAGGTCAAAGTCAAACCGACTGTCTTATGGTTTCAACGCAATAAATTTTATGCTATCAACGCGTAGGTGGAGATTTAATCCGCCATTAAAATGTTTCAAGTTTAATTGAAGCAAATGATTTTGTCTATTTATTGCTTTGCAGTACGCGAAATAACAATATTTTATAATGCTTTACATAGCGTGCCTTTACAAAATTTTGATGCAACTTTCCAGGAAAGTTTCATGAAATTTCTATAATGAAATTTATTCCATATATGTTACCTTGCAGTTGGAACATTGCTCGAACATTACCTGGCAGTTGGAACATGCTCGAGCGGCCTCGGTCGAAGCCGAAACCGCAAGCCTCAACCCGGGTAGAGTGGCCGTTAGCTTTCAAAACCGGCTAGTTATATTTGTTGTATTAAAAGAGGACAATTTAAAAGTGTACAAAGTTTGCAATACATTTCACACAGTGAACTAGAATGACCAGGATTGTTTAATTGTACGAAATTATCTCAAGTTAATTTTTTGAGTAGAAAACGTAATTTAAATGCTTGAGATATTAAGTTGAAAAAGTTAAGTACAGCAAATAAAAAAAATGATAATATTATTCAAAATCCAGAAAGAAATAGTTTTATGCCATCGTTTTTTATGTTACCAAATTGTGTTAGTCAGCATTTTCTCTCCAACCCAACAGTTTTTGGTTTATTCGTTAGTCTGTATCACTTTTCAAAGAAATATTGACTGAGCTGACTCCCACAGACTCCGTGTCGTTGTCAAAACCCTCGTTTATGTTTTTGTACTTTTTTGGGTCCAGATTTGGGGATTCTGGTTCAAGTTTTGGTTCATCTTCAAGCTTTGCTTCATCTTCAGACTTCGCTTCATCTTCAGGGTTCGCTTCATCTTCAGAGTCAGATTCTTCTTGGAAGCGTGGATTAGCTGCAGGTTCCATGTAGTCGTTGCAAACGGTCGGTGGCCTCACGTATGGATTGCATGATACAGGGAGGTAAGCGGAGTCCGGTTTTTCATACTCACGACCTGCGCTGTCATAGCCTGAGTTTGTCAGCTGCCCATAACCAACATACTCAGTTCTAGAAAATAAACAAATGTTTGTGGGTTTTTATCTTCGCAGTCTAGACATTGTCTACAAAAGGTCAAAAAGTGCCTTTTTGGCCTGTTTTTTTTCTCAAAACATTGCAGGAAGCGCCGGAAATTTGGTCAAAATAGGGTCTTTGTTCTGATTTTTGAGAGCTCGGAAAATCATTTTGGTGGATCTAAAAAAAGTCGACAAAATGATCTAATGCTCAGCAAAATAACACTGTCTGGAATGTGGGGAGATAATACAAATGGACTATCCTCAACAGGACTGTTAAGGCCTACTGATAGCTCCTCTGCGATTCGCAGGAACTACAATTATTATTATAATTAAAATAGATGTTTTTTGGTAAGAGCACATCATCAGACATTTCGAAATCCAAAAGGGTTTGGATTGAAATTTTTGAATAATCCAAGAACATTTTTGTTCAAAACCGATGGAAAAAATGTTAGTTTACACGACGAGATGAAACATGTGTTCTCATATGACCAAAAATTCGCTTTTTTTTCGGGGCGCTCGCTCCTCCTCAAAATTAGTATATACTGGCGCCAAAATTCGGCCAAAAATGGATGTCATAAAAAATACCAAAGGGGGTCGAATCCCTGAAGGGGAACGTTAGCGAAAATGCACCCACCATTAATCCACCCCTGGTTATTTATGTTGTCGAGTTGACTCAAAATTTCCTTTTCTAAATCCATCAGACGAGTTTTCGGCTTTCAAAAAGTTTTTGGTTTTTAACTTTTTCATAATCCCACAACAACACAGCTGCTGTAATTAAGGAGTTATCCAATATTTACTAGCGTAGCAAATTCAATTATCTTTCTTTACGCCATGAAAACGGTGCTCAACAAAAATGACCTCGTATCTGGTTCGTTAGATCGTCAGAGATTACTATATACTAAACTGGAAAAAGTTTATACTTCTATACTATATACTTGTACTATATACTTCGGAAAAAGTTTTGAAAAAAAGGCTTATGGTACTAAAAAGGTTAGTTATGTTATGAACTGTGAAAAAACACCGAGTTGTCGTAATGCAATTAGTTGGTGGTAGAAAAAGTACAGGGGAGGGTCTGAGGTTTTCATTAAAAAACACTTTCTCAGAGGTAGACCATTTTTTTTTCGGGAATTCTGAAATACCCTTAATTGCCAGAAATACAATTTTTGGAAAAAATTGAGCCAAAATGATTACTTTTTGTCAAAAATTGTTAATGTGTTTTTGCAGTTTTTGTTTTTGGCCCGCTTGTTTTTACTGCACTCACCGTTCCCTTTCTCGCTCTTCCTTTTCTCGCTGGGTTTCTGCGTATATTCTTTCTCTCTCCAATTGTTCTTCCCTATGTCTTTCGTCTCTTTCTTTCTTCTCTATAAAAAGAAAGAAGTGCATCAAAATTAAAGCTGAACGCTAAAAAACTAATTCATTGTTCCGAATTTCGAAGAAAGTGGCGTAATATTTGTGTGATCGGGGTATTTTTTTTTGACAAATTTCGACAATTTTTGACTTTTTTTATATCATTTAAAAAGAATAAATGTCTTGAGCTTATATGTTTAAGCTATTATTTCATCTGTGATTATTCTTTTTAAACGTTATAAGTGTTTAACGATTGCCATTTTGCCAAATTTGGGATAATTAATGAGTGATATAATTCGTGCCAATAACGCGTAAGCGGAGATTTAATCCGTCAAACATATAGTCTACCAAATTGAAATAAGACATGAAAATTTCTCTAATGATTACTCTGCCATATGCGAAAAAATCCCTCTGTACTTAACATAGCGCGTGAGAGAAAGATTTCTATGAAAATCACAAAAAGCTTTGAATTTTTTGTTCCCAATTTTTGAAAAATGGGGAAGACTTATGCATTCGGGTGTGCTTTAGTTTTTATTCCGACCACTAAAAATGGGGAGGAACTTAGTATTTGGGTGCGTTTTAGTTTTTGAATTTTTTTTTTCAGTTTTTCAAATTTTCGTTTCCCACACAATACCAGATACCACAAATAATCATGGGACTGGGTCGTAGTTGAAATTATTGATTTTTCGTGTAATTTCGAGCAAGAAAAGCGATCGAGCAGGCCTTTTTATTTTTTGGAGCTTTTTGAAGCCTATTTGGAAATCAAAACTTCAAAGTTTAGCAAAAAATTGTGAAAAGTTATTAAAATTGTGAAAAGTTTTTGATTTTCCATTCGTTTTCCGACAATAAATGTTGTCCAATTTGCCTATTTTACTACAAATGTGGAATATGCTTATGTTTCACTTTTTTCACTATGAACCTTTTATCACACCACGCGAAAAAAAACAACACTGTATTTGAATGGTCAGAAATTTGTGTGCTAATTGTCCA
>NW_026971171.1:0-10393 GCF_963678635.1 Symsagittifera roscoffensis
AGCGGAAATGTCTTCACACCAAAGCAAAAGTAGTTGTCGCAAAGAGCGGAAATATCTTCCCTAGTTGATCAAGGGAGGTTATCTTGCAAGATCTTGCAAAAACCTTGCAAGTTTCTTTTAAAGAAGATGCATCTCTTTGAAAGATCTTGCAAGATTCCTGCAAGATCGTGCAAGACAACCTCTTTTAAAGATAACCTTAATTCTAGCAAGATCTTTAATGACATGACTTTTTGTGAATAATAAACTTTACACGAGAAGACAAGTAAACTTTTTTCTACCAGTAGACACTTCACCAGTACCAAGTAGTAACAATTAAATACTTGAACAAATCAACATTAAAAAATTTAAAACCTGATATTAAGCTGATTGTAGTGATTTATCGGATTTATTTGAACACAGCATACGAAATATTCGAGCTAATTGGCTCTAATTCATCAAAATTTTGACAAAAAAAAAATTAAAAATTTTAATTTGAAATGCATAAGTTATAAAGACAACCTGAAAATATTTACATTACGAAAAATTAAAAATCGAAATATATATGCACACTTTTAAAATTTGTGTAACCATTTTTTTCCGAGCTTAAACTCAGAATTCTTTGTGACCGTAGTCAAATTGCATCCTTAGTTTTTTCTGGCGCTCAGAATAAAACTTTGTTAAAATGTTATAGTTGGTTAACTTGCAAGATTTTGCAAGAATCTTGAAAGATTCTTGTAAGATAACCTCATTCTCGCAAGATCTTGCAAAAAAACTTCTATTTTGCTTTGCAAGATCTTGCAAGATCACACTCAGCTGCAAGAATCTTGCAAGTTCTTGCAGGATAGCCCTCCTTGATCGACTAGAGTTCACACTAAAGCATGCTCTGCCGAGTATCTTGTAGCATCAAAAGTTTTCGTTGTCTTTTGGGTTTTGAAGCTCTCTTGTTAGCTTTGAGATTTGTGTGTATAGAGGCTCGATTTGATTCGAGTTCACAAAAAAGTGTACTCGGTTTACCAATTTGGTGTCTTCAATATTTGAGCGGCCGATGATGGGTGTAGATGAATATTCATTACCCAACCTTCAGAAAGAAGAACAGCCATGAGAGTTTTTTTCTTCATGGAAATACTTTGATTGGAGAATGTGCTTAAGTATTTCGTCTCGAGAATCATTCAAACAATCACAAGAGTGATTATTTATCTGAGTATTTATATCGATTCTATTTTTTTCTTTGGTGGAATTTTGGCATGGATACTGTTGAAGTCTGCTGTTACCAGCTTTTCTAGTGTTCGTGACCTAAGATCTTAATTAATTGAAACATTCACTTGCTAAACAGTTTGGCTCGCCCGAAACGCTCAACTTAGTTGCAAAGTTGCTGAAAACTAGCTAATGTTCTTCACTGAGTCATAGGACCAGGCCCCTTGCAATGGTCCTACAGGCAGAAATGTTCATTTCGATTACCTGAAAAATGCCTGCGACATTTTTGACATATGCTTTGTGATAAAAATCAAAGCATTTGAACTCTAAGACTCAAATGACTCAATATGACTCAAAAAGCGCGGCCCATTCTGGACAAAACAACCGTTTGGATGGTCAGGATGTCGAATTCTTAAGGGACATTGTTCAACTCCCATACTTTTCCCATTTTTTGCGTCTTTTGCGTGTTTTGCTTGTTCATGACCTAAGATTTTAAATAATTGAAACATTTACTAGTTAAACAGTTTGACTCGCCCTAAACGCTCAACCTACGTGCAAAGTTGCTGAAAACTAGCTTATGTTCTTCGCTGAGTCATAGGACCAGGCCCTTTGCAATGGTCCTACAGGCAGAAATGTTCATTTCGATTATCTGAAAAATGCCTGCGACATTTTTGACATATGCTTTGTGATAAAAATCAAAGCATTTGAACTCTTCTAAAATATACTGACTCAAAAAGACTCAAATGACTCAATATGACTCAAAAAGCGCGGCCCATTCTGGACAAAACAACCGTTTGGATGGTCAGGATGTCGAATTCTCAAGGGACATTGTTCAACTCCCATACTTTTCCCATTTTTTGCGTCTTTTGCGTGTTTTGCTTGTTCATGACCTAAGATTTTAAATAATTGAAACATTTACTAGTTAAACAGTTTGACTCGCCCTAAACGCTCAACCTACGTGCAAAGTTGCTGAAAACTAGCTAATGTTCTTCGCTGAGTCATAGGACCAGGCCCTTTGCAATGGTCCTACAGGCAGAAATGTTCATGTCGATTACCTGAAAATTGCCTGCAAAGTTTTTGACATATGGTGTGTGATAAAAAACTAAATCTTTGAACTCCTCTAAAAATAACTGACTCAAAAAATACTCAAATGACGCAATATGACTCAAAATCCTCAGCCCAATCTGGACAAAAAAACCATTTGGGTGGTCTGGACGCCGAATTCCCGAGGGACATTGTTCAACTCCCATACTTTTCCCTGCCAGTCCACGAGCAATCTTGGTCTCATAAGCGCACGTTCAGCTTTTCCCGAAGTTTTTCTGCGAGGAAGGAAGCATATGCATTTTCCCGGGTTGACCTCCATACATCGAAAATGCTTGTCAAACAATTCCATACATCTTGTCATATAATTCCATGCATCATGAAGGTTTTCATATATGGAAATTGTATGCTAAGAAGTTTTGTTCAACCCGGGCTGTTTCCGTTTTGGAGTAGCTAGCAGGAGTGATTTAGACGACGTTCGCACCTGGTAAAACTCTTGATTGCAAAAAGGCGTACGAAAGTTCTTCGAAAACCCACTATCAAGTTCCATTAAAAGGTTATTGTAGGTTTGTTCAGGTATATTAAATTTGATACTTTATTTATTTGACTGTGAAATTAGTCGAGTGAATTAATATTTTAAAAACTGAGATTATTAAGGCTATTAAGATTGGTATTTAAGACACTATTTAATTTTATCTGATGAGGCGCAACTTTCTCCGCATGAGTCCACATGCACAAGCGATGTCTCTCTGCTTCTGGGGAGACAGGCATCTGAAAGCATTGAGCACATCTTGGAAGTCACACAGACATATCCTGGCACACTTCACTATTCTCTTCTTGTCGCCTAAATTGGTTCAACTCGAAATTGATACTATACTGTATTTGCGACTTTCATAAATATAACTTATTCTTGTTTAATAGTTTTTTTATTGGGGGTAAAATCACTTTTTTGCAAAAAGAAGAGAAATCAATACTTTAAAAAAAACAGCTTTTTCTTAACAAATTTGGTAATATATTCTAAAAATTTGACAAAATAATTTCAACAGAAACAAGAAACTTAAGTAAATTTAGGCGTGAAAGGAGCAGAAATGCATTTTTTTTTTTGGTTTTATACGAATCATTTAGTCATTCAAGGTGCTTTTTTGAAAGTTTTTCAGAGCAGAGTTTTCATTTTGAGATTTTCTCACGCTTGCGGGTTTTTGAAAAGGTTGGTTTTGAAGATTGATAAAGAAATTGATTGTCCGACCTACCTCGCAACACTATAAAAACACCATTTTGCTTAAAAAAACTTCTGCGCCAAAGGAATTTCTTCGAAAACAAACAGGCCGAAATGGAGGCTCAGGGTACTTTTTGGGTTTAGTGGCATCGAAGGCGTTTAAAATTTTTAAATGTTTTTAGCGTTGTTCGGTCAAGGGTTGATCGCGCGGTCAGTTCCCTTAAGAGAGCTGTCGCTATCTCTTTTCGCAGTTAATCTGAGAGTTAGAGCAAAAATTAGTTTTCCGAAAAATTGCATCAATTAACAAAAACCCTTCAAGAAAAAAGCAACTAAAACAGAGTGCCTATCCGACTGTAAGTTTCGTCGGTGTGCGGTTGTATCACAAAATAGACGTTTCAGCAACCATGTTGTTTATGTTAGGCCATGTTGTTCAGCCATGTTGTTCAGCATGATTTTGTTTCAGGGCCGGACTTAGGGGGCGCCGGAAAAACCGCATTTTTTTGGTCACAAGTTACAATTAAATGCCAAAAACGGCATTTTTGACCTGTTCTTTGGCGGCCCAAAAGTTTTTGTCAGCGGCTCATAAAATTACCTGCGAGTTTGTAAAAATAGGGTTTTTATAGTCTTCTGGGAGTGCTCCAAAAATGAATTTGATCGACATAAATAAAGTTTTGAAAATCCCCCCCCCCTCGAGAAAATTCGAGATCCGCCCCTGGTTTGTTTGATTGATTCTTTTTCTGATCTTACACAGGCATGAAGCTGAAACTGTGCACTATGACAAAAAAAATGTTTACTGACTATTTAACATGTCCATAGAACCCCAATCTGCGTTTTTATTTTTTACACTAATTATTTAACAAATTTTCGAACTTTGAAAAATTATTTTGTTTCTGACTGATGTTTCTGAATAAAGTTTCTGAAGACTAAAAGCTATCAAACCAGAAGAATATGAAAACACGGCAAAGTTTTGGATAAAACTTTTTGATCAATTTCTGCTTGTTTTTTCTCAAAAGAGTAAAAAAAACATATTTCTATGCAAATTGAAACGCTTGCTCTGAGTATTAAAAGCATACTTTTTATTCTATTAGTGGATTAACTTTTTTCACGACTCAAATTCTCTCTTACACGTTGTCCTAGAAGTCCTAGAAGTGATCGAATTTTTCGTAAACCTTGATCGTAGACATTGCAATTACCGCATGCCGTTTTGGCTCAACTAATAAAATTTGATTTTGAAGATTTTTAATAAGTTGACTTCTCGATCTTACGATTATTGTTCCGGCCAACGAAATTGGCGAAGTTTAATGAGGCACTTAGCACAGTGGTAAGGCGTTCACTTTGAAATCGTCAGATCGTGTATTCGATCCCATTCCATGGCAATGATAGTGTGTGAGGACAAGCTCTCACTTGACCTCCAGCTTCAGGTCTACCACAACCTGACCAAATTTGGCTGCAATAGTGGTACCACGTAAAAGTTCTAGACGGAAAAAAACGGCCTTGAGTCGCAAAAAATAACACATTCCAGCAAAATAACACTGTCAGAAATGTGTGGAGATAATACAAATGGACTATCCTCGACAGGACTGTTAAGGCCTACTGATAGCTCCTCTGCATTTCGCAGGAACTACAATTATTATTAATTATCATTTTAACTTTGTATTTGCCGGTGTTTTAATTTTAACTTGCAGTTATTTTAATTGTTATTTAATCAAAAAAAAACCAAATAATTAACGCTGTAAAGTTTTACTCTAAATATTGCACTTTTTGTGTCGTTAATTTTTACAATTGATTAATATTTATTCCAGAAAAAATTCATTTTTCAAATCTAATGATAAACAATTAAGCTTTAGCATTCGAACAACGTCTGTTTTTCAAATGCAATTTGCATTTTTGCGTTTTTTTCTAAGAATTTGAACCGCGCTAATGTAATATGACTTTTAAATTTTTTTGATGATTATTGATGATGATAGGCGAACAGCTAAACACCTCCTCCCAAACGAGAACTTTCAAAAAATGAACCTCCATTACAAGGTTTGAAGAAACTTATTAGCAAATTGGAATCAACAACAGCTTTACAGTTTTTTTCATGTTATCCTCGAAGATCAAAATTGTCCTTGACTCTATTTTAAGCGTCCCTTATCCTTGTGCAGTTGAAAAGTTTTCCATACTTGAAATTCTAAGCATGCAGGAAAAACAGCTCGAAATGAGCAGTGATATGCACAGATCAAACACACAAGAGTTGGCCGGCTGCTGTGCAAGTAGCACAGAAAGTTCCGACCACATTGTTAAAAAGATAAAAATTTGTTTGTTTCAAATACTATCATTTTTTTACATGGCGCGATAATCGTATCAGACAAAAACCTAAAACTTAGACTACTTTGAGAGTCACTGTAAAAAACAATTTTTATAATAAATATAACAAATTGTTTAAAAAACTATATTTCTGCTTTTCTTCAAAAATTTTTGAATTTTAGCTTATCTCCAATTTACTAAAAAGTTTCTTGAATAACATTCCCATCAGTTCATGTAAAAGCGACGATATTTTTTGTTTAAAAATTTTTAATTTTGAGAAGATGATTGGCTGTTTGTCCGTCATGATAATCACCAAAAAAATCACGACTAAACTAAGCAGAGACAAACCTACAAAACAAAGAAAATTAAACTGGATTTGAGAAAAAGATCATAAATAGTTCGAATGTTAAAGCTCAATTGTTCATCTACAAATATGAAAAGTCAAAAATATCTACACCCGAACACTAAGTTCTAATTGCAATGGTCTTAACAATAATCGAAACACCAATATGTCAACTTATGAAAAAAATCTTCAAAATTAAACTTTAGCAGGTGATTGCTTAGTGCTAGAGTCATGGAACACAGAAGTTGCATTTTTCGGGTTTCAAGCAAGAAAAAGAACAATTTTTTTCACTTTGAAAATTAAACATATGATGGTATAAACTCTTTTCAAGACAAGAGTCGGATAAAATCGTAGAAAAATCTGTTTAAGGCACCAATTGGCCATTTAATTAGAGGACGACAGACATGAGTTCTTATCTCAAAAATTTCCCGTAAACAGCACAAGCAGTTTGAAACTTTGAACGTAAAATATTAGTTGGAAAGCTAATGAAATCAGCTAATATAGTTTATTTTTTATGTTTAAAAGAATTTAATTTTTGCTAGGCTCTTAGACACAATTTTAGTAAGTCTTCAGCAACTTATGTAGTAAAATGCCAAAAATCTCCCTTAATTTTAATTCGTATGTGAGGAGTTTTTTCTATTTTTCTTTAAGAAAGGAAAAACTAACTTCAGGACCTAGCTAAAATCCTTAGCTTTCCAACTATTATTCTCAGATCTAAAATTTCAGTCTGCTTGTGCTGTTTATGGGGTACTGACAGCACAAAGAACCTTTCTCGGTCGGCCTGTAATTAATTGACAAACGAAGTTTTGAAACAATTTTTTACAATTTCTTATCTGGCTATTGTCTGAAAAAGTGTTTTTTATCCATGTTAATTTCCTGGCTCGGGATTTTCCCTAATTGTATATATTGCCTCCTAGGTGCAGTTTTATATTTTCGTGTTTCAAGAAATTTTGCCTTATTAAAATTTGCGTCCTATTGGCGGAGATTTGAATTTTTTGTCACAATTTTAGAATAATAAATGATTTGCTCCGATCATTGAAATATCAAAGAAATTTGTTTTTTGGGTGTTATTAGTTTTTAGCTTATTTTTTTTTTCACCAAAACTCATCATCGAAAGGAAACCCTCTTTGCCGTAATTCGAACGTCAGTTAAGAAATTCAAGAAATTTTCCCAGTGTTGAGAAATCAAAAAATATCACGTCGAATCTAGTTGAATTTTAATAATGGTTATGATTGGAACTCAATGTAATTTTATCGTTTTTAGAGAAAATGGGATCCACAAAAACTAATTTTATTTTGCTAGGAAATCTGAGAAACAAAATTCATTTTAGAGCTTAGAAGTCTATCAAGTTTTTTTTATTATATTTTCCTTTTTGCTGTTCATTAGTGTGGTTTGCCCTTCTTTTAATCCCGGTATTCAAAACTGATCATAAACAAATTTCAGAAAAAAAACAGAGTAAAAAATCAAAAAAAAACCTATGTAAGAGTAATCAATACGTTCATGACTCTTAAAAAGTTTGCATAATTAAACAGATTGAAAAGACACCGCTGCAAATTGAAATTTTAGGCTAAATGAAGAAAAAAATTGGGTGAAATAGGAATAATTTTGAGGGTTTTTTGCCCGTTTAGCATTGTTTGAGTTCCTTGTTTGTCCAAAAAAGCGAGATAAAACACCTACGCATACCAAAAAAATCTTTGCTTCATCGTGTGGGAGAGCAATTTCATCCAAATATACTACGCCCATGCACCAAATTTCTTCGATGTCAGGATCATTAACTGGTAGCCATGCATTTGCATGTATTTTTGACATACAAAACTGTTTGTAAACAGTCCTAATTTTCATCAAAAATTTCAACATCACGCTAGTGAATATTTTCCACATGTGAACTGTGACTAGCATAAAGTGGTGCCATCCTAGTTTTCACGCGCTGCCTTAGATGTTTTCCAAATTGAGTTACATCTGAATTATACAACCAAACAGCCGGCCCAATATAGCACTAGCTGATAAGCTTTCGTGAAGATTCACCGTAACAGTTCCCCATGAACCTCGGCGATTAATGCAATCACAACTTGAAAGATCAAATTTACAATAATTTATTCGGCTCTCTGAACCAACAGTTGTTTTCAATAGTGATTGAATCACCGAATTCCAAAATAGTACAAGCAGCTGCCGTATTTCTAACCCAACTTCTGCTTCCAAAAATCTGAACTGAAATCGACAGATCCTATTCTATAAGATTAAACCGCCGCAAAAATTTGTGGACGAATTCTACTCTCACAGGAAAATGTTCATTTTGATACAAAAAATATCAAATTGGAGAGCTCATGTATAAAAATAGCGAAGCAGAGGACGAAACTGGACAAAGTGACTATGTTGAATGCAGAAATAGTTTCCGCTGCTTTCGACAGTCATTTTGAGCAGAAGAAAAAGACCGCGCACCCTTGTCATAAAAATTGTGGGAAAAAAAAGAAGAACAGAAACAAAATAAAATTGAAAAAAGGTGTCACATTGAAAAAAAGTAATTGAAATTATGCCTTCCCAACTCTCTTTAGTTGGTTCAAGAAACTTAAAACCAGTTCAAAAATTACACTGAAAACGCATGAATGTCACAGTCCTTTACAAATTGGTTTCTTCCTATAGAGAAGATTTATAGAGTATAGAGAAGAAGGCAAAAGATTATGCAAGTGATCCCTCACAACAGCAAACAAAACACTTCTCTGTGAAAAGCTAATAAATTACAAATCCAGTCAACTGGTACCTTTGATTGAGAAATCAATAATTATGCCTATAAGTATAGGCGAAGCTTTCAGACAGAAATTGAAAAAACTCTCATTCAAGGTATAAAAAAAAGTCTTCACGAAAAAAATAGACAAAGATTTTCCTTGTTCTAGGCCACAAACGTGGGATCAATTTTTCAATCCACATTCCATAAAAGAAATGGTTTTTTAGAGGATTCTATAACTTAACTAAACATGAAGTAGTTAAGCCCAGTTTCATTTAACTGAAGAAATGTAACTGAAGAAAATCGCGGCCTCTTTGCTCTTTCTTCAAAAGTAGTAAGTATGATCCCCATGAACCCATGAATCCAACATTACGAGATGTCACAAGATGTTTTTGATTTTTGACCCATTGGAATATAATGAGCCAGAATCAGCCATAAAGTAACAAGGAAAAATTGATTGAAAATATATATTTTCTTAAGAAACAAAACATCCCTCGCCTGAGACACAAACGGGTCGTTGCAGAATTTATTATCAATTAAAAACTTGGCAACACAAAAAAAAAGATTCCATTAGATGAGTGTGCGCTTCTCAAAAAAAGTAAAGCTTTTTTCTCATATTGCAGGTTGAAAACTGACATACACCTGATATATGCCTGAGCAGAACCAAACGCGCCTCATATAACTGCCCTTAAGAACCTTTTTTTTACTCACTTCTCCAAAAACTAAGCCGAAGGCGGGCACGCAAATCTAGGACCTGATAAACGTTGGAAACCTTCGCAATGATCATTGATGAAGCCTGCAATTCTCTTGAGATAGAGCCAAATCTTCACTCGTTGGAAACAGAACTTTTCAATAAAAGTCAAGTAATACTGAATTGTTTTGATAGCCCAATTGTTTTGATAACCTTAAAGAGATCTGTTATGCGTCGACGAAGCAGACAAAAACAAGGGGGCAGCCCTTGTCGACGAAACATTTTTTAGTCCAATTGTATGCACGTAGCAATGAAACAAAGGTTTAACATGAACAGTCAGCGGAAATAAAACAATTAACTAGTTTTGCTCGTCGAAAAGAAAGTTCATCCTTTTAATTCATCCAATCAGGGAGCATCGCAGCTTAAAAAATTAACTGCATTTGATTCTTTCATGCTTGTCGAGTTTCTAATGACCTCGGGTTGGCTCTCTGTGTCTGTAGATGGCTTGGTTTGCTTATTTTTCTTCGTGTTCTTTTTGTTATATATTCCGAAAAATTTTGAAAATTTGATATCAACGTCGTTTGCAGACCCTTACCTGAAAAGTTAACCTGAAATTTTGATATAGGAAGCTTTTGCGCAGCTTAGCAATAAAGTAATTTATTTTGAGTTATTTCACGTCAAAAACATCTTATGTAACGGAACTTTTCATGCTGAAGAACAAATTGGACCCGTTTAAATTTTGTTGCAATCGTTTTGGAAATGTTTATCTAATCTGCCAATCAATGGATTACTGTCATAGTCCTAACAAGAATCTAAGTCCGTTATGAACAGGTTTTTTCAATGGCAACTGCCATGTTATTATCAAAAAATCATTAAGCAACTGGCAAATATTTGAAGTATAGTAGCTTATGTCAACTA
>NW_026971172.1:0-31260 GCF_963678635.1 Symsagittifera roscoffensis
GTCAAAAATTGGCACCGTCCAATTTTATTGGATTTCATTTTCCAGAGCCATTTCGATTTTTCCAAGTTCAAACACCGTTTAATCGGATCATCGTAGGTTCCATCCACATGCTCCAAACTAAAGATTTCGCTCAAGGCATCTTTTGTTCCTACTGCTGAGGTTATTATCCATTTTCACGTTAGTGACCTTGCATAACGATTTTCTTAATAATTTGTCGTAGCGTTCCGACAAAAAAACTTTCAACGAAATTTTTTATTTGTAACACTTGCATATTATATTGTCTCGAGCCGAGTTGCGTGTTCTTATTGAAGAAACGTAACCCGTATCGATTTTAATTGAAACGGACTTAAGCACTTGTCACCTCTCTTTATCATTATCACTTCCATGTCTAGAAAATTCCAAGGATTTTAACTGGAATACGCGATGAAGGGACTCCAGACTGTGATCTCGGTTACTATGATACTTTTGACCTTCTGATTAACTTTAAAAATGTATAACAGGCTAAAAGTTGCAAAACTGACTTGTACGCGTTAATTAACAGTTTAAATTTTATATAATCTTTTTTGTTGACTTCTTACCCTTTTTAGCGATAAGCTATAAGCAAACTGTTATATTCCTTTAACGAAAACAGTCATTAATTTGAATTTTTTTCTCCTTTTGTTACAGAATTTTACACCAATTTTTGTTCATAATGCCAGTAGTGATTGAGTTAAAGTGGCGATGATTGTAGCGGCCAGCTCCCTTTATCACAGCCTGAAAGATCCTGAGCTAGAGAAACGGAGAGAGACGCACCAATAAGGAGGTAGGCGGTGGTACTGCTGAGCTTAAGTCAAGAGTAATAGACCAAACAGCCAAAAATCATAAGCTACTGACACTAGAAGCCTTGCATATTTGGAGGGAGAGGCCGAGGATCAACACACGCGATGAATTCAGGAGCCGGGAATTAACTCTAAAATTATAGTCTATGTATAACATGGCTAAAAGTTAAAAAACTGACATGTCAGAATCAAAAATATTCCCAAATCGAAATTTTATAACCATGAAAGAACGAAAAATTAAATGATCTCAGAAATTTACAGGAAAATCTAATTCATGAAAACGTAGTTTATTATGTAATAACAGTTATTTAAATTTGATTGTTTAAAAGTTATAGAGCCTTTTTAGACATGTTTCTCATTTTTCAGATCTTTAATCGTTTTCTGAATTTTGTGAAAAAAAAAATAATCCTGATGATGCACAAAATGTGCGAAAACGTTTGAACTAACATTTTAAATTTCTTATAACTGAAAATAAGGTTGTCTCTTCATCAAGTCACAAGTTTCAATTAAGTGAATTTTTGTGTAGGTAAATTCTTCGAGAAATTTTGATGTCAAAAAACGTCAAATCTCGGAAACTAAAAGCATTTGAGCAGTCACATTTATTTGACAAGACTTGTACTTCCTGAGAGTACTTCAAATCAGAAAAATCATCGTATCTCGTAAGTTCAATTTTTGTTCATAATGCCAGTAGTGATTGAGTTAAAGTGGCGATGATTGTAGCGGCCAGCTCCCTTTATCACAGCCTGAAAGATCCTGAGCTAGAGAAACGGAGAGAGACGCAGCAGAAGGTCTACGCAGTCCCCGGCCTTTCTTTGAAACCCAATAAGGAGGTAGGCGGTGGTACTGCTGAACTGAAGTCAAAAGTAATAGACCAAACAGCCAAAACTCATAAGCTACTGACACCAGAAGCCTTGCATATTTAGAGGGAGAGGCCGAGGATCAACACACGCGATGAATTCAGGAGCCGGGAAATAACACTAAAATTATAGTCTATAATTAACATGGCTAAAAGTCAAAAAACTGACATAACAGAATCAAAAATATTCCCAAATCGAAATTTTATAACCATGAAAGAACGAAAAATAAATAATGTCAGAAATTTACAGGAAAATGTAATTCATGAAAACGTAGTTTATTATGTAATAACTGTTATTTAAATTTGATTGTTTAAAAATTAAAGTTAAAGTCGTCGGCTAAATTTCCATCATCTTAATACCAGATGTCAAATTTCGACTCCAACTGTTTGACTAGTCCATCAATTGTTTCGGCAAAAAGGGGTGGGGCTTCAGGATCACCCCGCTGAGTTCCGTTTTCTGACATTATGACAGAGCTTCCGTAAAAAAGGTAACTAGGTTTACCATACGCGCAATGGGTGTGATTATACAATATGGTACGATTTGAATAAACATGATTCAACATTGTTTCTCTATTTAGAGAGTTAAAGGCATTCTTAAAATCTAGTTTCAAAAGAACAGTGCATTTTGGATCGTCGTCGCGTTCAATTAGGTTTCGAAACGAATGTGCAGGTATTTCTGCTCCTCGTTTGGTACCGCATCCTACCTGTACATTTCCGAAAAAATTTTGTAGCTGGGAGAGGGCCTTGCTTGCAGCGCATTTAGATGCGATACATCTCAGCTTGTTGCCTATGGCAATCGGTCTCACCCCTCCGTCTATCTTTATGAGTGCGATAAGCTTTGCACCAAGAAAAGAAAGGTCTTTGGGGTTCGGGTATTTTGCCATCTCCAATGAGGTTTATCAGCTTAGTGGGCGACTTAAAAAAAATGAAGTCCTGCACTGCCATTCGACTTATTAACAAAATCTTCAAAAATTTGAGGAACTATTTTATCAGGATCTGCTGCTGATCCGTTCGGAAAGGGCATTATCGCTTTGTATGAGTCGAAATCGGTTACGAAAAAATTATCCAAACTTTCTGGATTTGGAGCTGCAAATTTGGCTCGCTGAGGGTGCTTAGCCAACAATTTTTGATAATTATCAGTTGAAAAAGGAGCAATTTTGTCATCCGAAGCAGCAAGCTTTATTCCTCCTTTTACATTTCCTTCATCGAGGTTACTACTTATTAGCTTTATTCTCTGCTCGAGGTCACTCAGAGGCGGGCTTGAGTTTGGGATGGGTTTTTTGCTCGAATTTTTTTTATTTATCAAAGAGCTCATGCTTGTGGTCTGTTTGCGTCCACTTTGTTTCGGTTGCTGTAACATTCGCCCAAATACTACACAGCGTGGGAGCGTAGAAAAAGTACCTAATAACGACTGGCAGGCGTCAGTTACTTTAATCCTACTCGTTTTTCACCGTCTCGACCTTGCCAGTTGATTTTCTGGTCTGTCTAGGGCTAAGTAAAAAGTTACCATTTTTAGGCCATCAGTCAAACGACTTTTGATCAGCTTTCGTTTACATGCGAACACAACCACATAGCTGAGTCTCGGATCCTCAGACTACGTGATTGTCATTAAAAACACGGCTCGAACAACCTATTTTAACATATTTTTGTGTGACAGTTCTATATTAAATCCATTGGAGATGGATTGACCCTTTCCTCTTTCTAGCTACTCATATTCTAAAATATCAAGTTACACCGGTGTTAATTTAAAGTTTCACGACATCCGAGTAGCTATACAGTCATTTTTATACAGTCCCTTCACATAAAACAGTCTCTGGGGGACCAAGCCTCCGCTCCCGTAATATTCCTGCGATAACGCTCTTATCTCTTCTAATTTGCGTCCCGGGAGGGTTCCGTGGAATATTCCTTCCCCACTGAAGCTTCCTTCTCCACTAATATTCGCTGATAAGGGTCTTATCGTGCGTTGTTGCCACGATAAGAGGCTTCGTATTTTCCGTCTCTTGCACGACTGTTTTTCACAATATTTGTCGTTGTTCTGATTTTTTCAGCTTTCTTGGTCAAAATGGCCGTTTTTCGTATTTCTGAGAAATATCAACTTGAAAATCGAAATTTTAAAAATATAAAATTTCAGAATACTTCGACCCTCCTTTCAAGCACTTTTTTGCTGTTAAGGCCTTTTCTCTCTGATTCGTGCTTCGTCGGAAGGTTGCGCTGTGCCAATCTGGCAGAATGGCACATATTCCCCGGACAGTCCCCATCAATGTCCCTATTGATCGCATAACACCGGGTTATCGTCAAATAGTTATCCAGTTTTCTGTAATCAATCTTACAAATCGCATAAGAAAATGAAATTTATCTACCCCACCTCAACTCACTACGTGTTCACAAATGGCATCGTACCACATCTCACTGCCTTTCAACATTTTCACAAAATTTGCACCATGAGGAGTGTCCTAGATAAAATTTCTTTTCTGACTACTTACGTCGTCTTGCCATAAAATTTCTTTTCGCTCTTTGTGATTAAAAATTGGGACGTGGCACGGCCACGCACCCGTTAAAATTAACTTAACGTCACTCACCAAGTATAATCAGTTATTTATGCGGTCCTTTCAATATTAAAACTAAGAAACTCTGTGGCTAGGAAAGTTATTGAGTCACCCACCCTTCTCGAGCGAGTTTACTCAATCTTACCATGTCGCCACACAGTGAAATTGTGTCTTACACAGATTAAAAACTTCAATCGTGTTTAAATAGGTAAATATACTCACCTATGTTCTATATATACATACATAAATAGTCATAACTAAAATTTCTTTTTCAACAATTTAACATTTGGAACAATTTTCAAAGTTTGGTTTGACCAAACTAAATCAAAACAAAAAGTTTAACAAGTTCAATAATCAAAACTTGGTTAATTGGTTCAAGTTTTAGCACACAAAGACAATCAAGTTTTTTCTCCATCTCTTCTCTTCTTTGTTCATCTTCATTCCATCACTTCTCCATCTTGATCTTCAGCTTCGCTGTCTTCCAATACTTTCTCCAGCATGTCCATGGAGTTGCGGGCCGTACCCCAACTCTCCTGTTCCAACAGTCTCGGTTTGCAACAAGATAGCAAGTCAACATTAACCTTTTGCTCCCGGTTCCTGCAAAAGCTGTTGTGAAGACATAGGCTCACATTTCGTTCTAGGTCAGCTCTTAAGACCTCTTTCTTCTCATCTTCAGTTACACAAGGCGCCCCAGCTACCCGCTTCACCGCCGTGGTGACCGCGTTTCTGTGCGTCAGGAATGCTCTCTTATAGGCTCCTGGTCCTATATCTAGCTGGAAAGATTGATAGGCTTCCGTGGTCCTCGACATGTGACGCTTCGCGCGTTCATACATTCATGATGTCATCACTGCACGGAACCAAGGCATCAATCTTTGCCTTGACCATATTCTTTCAATGGCTTTAGGTATTCTCAGAACCTTGCAGGTGGTTCTGAAAAGATCCAATTCATGACTCATCTTCACGTTGCTCAGCTGTTCAGGAGTCGGCACGGCCGTCTCCTGTTCACTTGTGTCCGCGTTAGCCTCCAGCTATCTCACTGCCAGTATGGCACTAACCAAAACGATTGACACCTGTTGATTCTGATCGGGCAACCCCGTAGAGTATAACTCCTCCACGTCCCATACTAGCATCAGATTCCCGCGTTTGGGGTACCACAACGTCTGCGCCAAGCAGTGGCAAGGATACTCCCCATGGGTTCTCACTATGTTCCTTCGGGTCCGATACCCTGAGGCTCCCAGCAACGGTTCCACCTCCATCAGAATTCTGTGTAAGTCGTCTTTCTCTTCTATGCTGGGGAATTCAGTGGGTAACGCTCCACTCGCTTTCTGCTTCTGGAACTCACTCACATTGCCTTCGTTTAATCTCAGAAACTCTTCACCCACTACGTCTTGAAACTCGCCTTCAGATCTTTTCGGGACTGCCCGAAAGATCTTCGCCAATAAATCATGTGACCTCTCCGACATTCTGGCCAACCTTACGCACTTTGGCACAGAGAAAAGTTGGTCAATCAACACCTGCTGTGTCCTTGCATCCATCACCACCATGTGTGTAGGATATCTACTACTGCAATATATTGCGGAGCTTGAACCCACCAGATATTTTGAACCAGTCGGTTTATGATAGGCCTCACTATCTTTCAGGTTCATCTCGTTCTCCAGAGCTTCTCTCCAGCCTCCGATCTTCTGCTCCGTTTGCAATGCTCTCGGGAATACTTCCACACTGAGGGACGTCACTAGCTCATGGGCACGCTCCAGGCGCTCAAGCGATTCAATCGAACTCGTCATGCTACAAAATCCCAAGGCTGTGATCAAGTTTACATCCGTCACCCCATGACAGTCCGCGACCAACTCCATGCCACTCTTATCCGACATGCTCAATCTTCCGTACAATCGTGCCAGTTGCCGATGCTGCTCGCTCAGCGTAACCGGGCTGTGTCCCAGGTTACAAACATGTCCTTCCATCCCACTATGTTGAGCCAAGCATGTGCCTTGCTTCAACCAATTGCTCGATGGACCTTCCTCGGACAGCTCCGTGGATGGGTTGCTCTTCCGCTTCGTCAACCTCATGGCCAGCAGATGATGTATCATGGCCAGATCATGCAAACTCGCGTCATCATCTAGGTCTAACGTGATATCCGCCGTCATGTCCCAGATTAAGCCGGCGTTAGGATGAGGACACCAAGAAGGCTTCATGAGTTCCCACATCGTCACTAGACTGGTTTTCAAGGGATCGTCCCAAGAACCACAGTCAAAACTCACTTGCCCCTTTAGCTCGGGAACCGAGGGTTCGACCACTCGTTCTTCCAAGATAATTCCCAGCTTGGGTTGTTCCACCATCAGCATCCCAGTTTCTTTAATACGTTCAACCCAGAAATTGAGTACTATGACTTGCTCATAGTCGAAGTACGCTTCCCTGGCTTCTTCATTCACGAAGGGATTATACGCCATCCCCGGTATGCCAGACACATATTGGAACGACTTCAGTTTCCCTAGTGTTGCAAACTCTTTTTGTCCTTTGACTGCTTCAATCAACTCCCGGCTCACTTTCAATTCTTTGTTGGAACATCTTCTCACTTGTTCCAACTTGCGATAGCTCTCCATGTCATTAAACTCCTTATTTGGTACAGTCGACGGCATGTCCTGATATAGATCCAGGAATGCCCTACGGAAGTTCCTTTCGCAATCACTTCCCTTTTGCCGAATGATCCTTATACATTCTCCCAAAACAGGAGTGGGGATACGATCCACCACGAACCTGACAAAGCAAAGGGCATCCTTCCGCTTGGCCCATGCTATCGCAGAATTGTCTTTTGAAATCAACGCTCGCAGAGCTCCCATCAACTCCAGCTCCTGTTCCCGTGATTTCGAATCATTACTGGCTTCATACTCCGCCTTCTTGATGCCCATCAGGCACCAAGCCAACCGTACTTGCAGATCAGTTCTCATGCAAGGATGAGCCAGGTATGGTGTCACCGTAGCAGGTACATGCATCGATTCGTCGAAGTATCTCTGGAGGGCCGCCCTCCAGGAGATTTCTAGTAGCTTTTCCAATCCAATTTCGTTCGCTTCAGAGGACATTACCGTGCCGTATTCTTGTCGATTTAAGTTTGAATTCTCTTTAAGTCTGTGAGCTCTTTCAGATATTCCTGCATGGCTCGCTTCTCGCTCCAAGCCATCAGGTGCCCTATCGCTGAGTTTCTCGCTTTCAACATCTCCACATAACCTCCTGCTGGATCTCCCATGTGGACTGATTCCGGCACAGTGACTCGACTGTACTCGACCACGTCGAGTTGTCCTTCCAGCTTCAGCTTGGCTATGTTGGTCCGCGAGGGCCTGTAATCTTCAAGTCCTCCAGATCCGCATTGACTGATGATCTCCATCTCTAATTTAGTGTCTGCCAGGGTTCGTGCTGTTTTCTTTGATCTTACGGCAGTCGTGGTCAGACCTGCCAAGAGCATAGGGGGTATCAGATTCTCTTTTTATCCCCCTGTCAGTGTTGCACCATCTCCTTGCCCACTCTCGCCTGAACGACCTGCGCTCGTTAAAGAGGTCACCACTGCGCTGGCTCTCGACTTCACCACTCTCGGGTTCATGGTTCCTGTTTTCCCTTGTAGTCGCTTCAACCCTTCCTGGTTCGTCTGACAGGTAATTTCTGTGCGACTTGCTGGTCATCGGCACTGTCTTCTGTTACTGACTCGGTCAGAACATCCGACTCCATGGAGTTCACTATTTTCTCCAGGACCTCACGCATGATGGGTTGGTTCAATCCCACCTTCATTATGGACTGCGTCCCATATCGTCATATCGTCGTGTCACGTCCCATGATCTTTCCATGAAATTCACTCGGCTCCAGGTTGCCCCTGTCTTGCCTTCTAACTCACTTTGATATCTCTCCCATTCCTCTCCCGGCAGCGTGCTCAGGAAGGATACCCTCATTGATTCTTCGATTTTTCTCCTCCTTGGTGACTCATGGAGCAATTTCTGCGGATCCCTGCTTCTGCATTCTCTCGCCTGGCTTATTGGGTCTATCGGGGATAAGTCGGCCGACGCCTCCTTTGTAGGGGACATGAAAGACGATGGCGTCATTAGCAATAGACTACCATCGACTTCCCCATCGTCGTCTTCACTAAACCGGTATTCTAGCAAGTCTCTCTCTAACGCTCCCAGATCCGTCTCACCCGGTTTTCCCGTCTTCCCCTCGATGTCGTCGTCATCGTCCTGATCCATCAATTCATCATCACCTGCATCAGTTTTCGGCCTGGGTCCTGAAGGTCCTTGTCGTGAGTCTATGCCCGAGTCCGGCCGAGCCGGTACGGTCATGTCTCCTGTATGATAAAACAACTCATCATTCACCAGGAATTCTACAGACTCCTCGTCATGTGGTGCCAGGTCCTCTATTGTTATATATGAGCCTCCTCTGCTCTCCTTTGCACTTCCATCATCACTACTTTCACTTTTCCTGACCACTTCAGTCTTGATAAGTCATCTGTGGGAGAATACACTTCGTTCCACATTTGGGCCGAGACCTCTGGTCTCCTGGAAGGTAGTGCCTTGATCTTTTTCCTGCTCCAAGCATCAGGAAATGAGAAGTCAAACGTGTGCGCTGCTGCAACATTCCAGCCGATGAAGCGCGGCTCCATCCCTTCACTCCACTTCAACATTCTCTTCTCTGCGTCAGGAGCTGCTCCGATGCGAGGGGCAATGATGGGAGATGTGACTCCCAACAACATCCTACTTATCGGTGGATATCGAGGGCATTGGTCCGGCAGCGGCCTGGATCCAGAAAGCCACGCTTGCTGGTTCTCTTTAGCGTGTGCATAGGCCTCTGGTAAGAGTGGCACTCTCATAGCCGCTCCCGTATCCTTCACTACTGGTCTTAAGTTCCAAAGCTTCGGGTTGAACTGGATGTGAGAAAGTTCCTCACGGCCCATTCGGCACTTGAAGTGGTTGTTGAAATCCATCAACATCCAACCTGGCTCCGCTATTCTCCGAACAGCCTATCGTCACTGGCCAGCCCTCTCAACTCCCTCTGTTCTACCCAGTTCAGCACGGAACAGTCCACGACTGAGACCAGGTTGACGTATAACACCGAATTCCTGTATGCCTTGACTTGCACGTCCGGGAACACGAAAGACATCACCGGTCCATACACCACCGTGACGAATTCCCGCAGTCCATGAATCAGAGCCAACGGATCGATCCGCATCATGACTGCCAAATCTGTCAGCAAGGGCATGCCACAATATTGCTTGCACTCACTCTCATCCGTCGCCACCCTATCTTCTCCCGTGACGCTTCTGTTCTGCTGTAAGAGATATTGGAGCAGGAGAGTCCTCCAGTCTTTCATCTTCTTGGGCGAGGCGGTTTCCAACTGTGCATTGAACTCACGACTGGGTCCCTGTAGTTGTTCAGGGTAACGTAACAGCACAAGCAAATCACCCAGTCCACCGTAGGTCATGGCAATCAGGGTTAGGAGTCCATCCAATCTCAAATCTGCCAACGCTTGGGTGAAGAGATTCGCCGGCCCCTTCACGTAATTTTCGTGACCAAATGTCACGTATAAGGCTAACACCAGGCCAATCGATAACTTCCTGATGTCTCTGACAAAGATCGCGATCAAGTTCCGGGATGCCCTAGGATAGCACGTCGACAGGAAGGATGGCGTCCATCCCACTCCCATTCCACCCAAGATAGCAACCGATCGTTCGTACTGTGCCCTCGTGGCTAGCACGTCAGCTTGGAACTTGTCCAGTGACATCGTGTTTACGTCCTGCATCAGCTTCAACATCATACCCCCAGCTAACTCCCGGGCATCAAACAAGTTCTTCAGATACACGTGTGTCTCTTTGATCACTGCCGGCGCATGCTCGAACGCGTCCTCTCCCAAGGTGCACAGTCTTGGTGACAAGTACAACCATCAGTTGTTGTGCGGCTTCGTGCGCAAAGCCATTGCCATGAGATCTTCTTCCGCTGATGTCATGTTTTTCCTGACTGTCCTTCCCTGCTCATTCTCTGCGTGATCCATCTGTCTGAACCAGAGATCGTCTGCCACCTGTAGTACTAACAGATGATCGTCGTCCACCCCTGGTCTTAGTTTCAGCAATCTGGCAAAGTTGGACAGCTCCAACCCCAGAACTTCATCTAGCACCAACCGAGTTGTGCTACAATCTCTGAGCCCCTGTATGGCATTGGAAATGTCAGCCCAAATGGCGGGAAGCTCAGATCGGGACGGGTAGTAATTGTCTGGGTCTACTACTCTGTTCGGGGCCGGAATTATCACGTTGAACCTCCCCTCTGCTATCGTCGTGACCATTGTGTATACAAACTGAAGGGGTTCTGGCAATGCAGCGTACCCTGGTGACAACACAAAGAACACCTTCACCACATTATGGGTGAAACGTTGTTTTGCTGCTGCTTCTACCTCAGCCATCGCCGAGAGCAATGTCATTATCGCCTCCCCTATGGCCTCGTTGCTCGGGATCGACCCATCCGTCAGACGTGACAATAAGCCCCTGCTTTGCAGATGATCATTTGAGCCTGCAACCACTATCACCTGCGGCTCCATACTGACCACCCTTCGTACACTTATCATCATGCCGATTGCCTGTCCCCAATCCAATTTAGGTGCCGTGAAGAAAATCACGTCGGGCCAAAAGAGAGAACGGGGCGTATAGAGATAATCGGAACTGGCTACGATCAGATACTTTGCAGCTTTCATCTCTAAGGGATCGTAAGCTGCGAACAGGCCGTCGCCTATTGGGGCCTTCAGTTTCCCATATCTCTGGTCATCTCCATCTACCGTGGTCGTTCGGGGGTAGTCCCTTGAATACTCACCAGGCGTCTGACCAGGTGGTTTAGCGAACTGCCTGTACATCTTATGATGCTTGTTGTTGGACTTGTTCTCTGCCTGAAACTTGCCCCTTCGAGCAGGTGGCGTCAATTCCCGGGCTCTCTGTCGGACGTCCGTAAGGGACCGCGTGTTCAAGGGTCCAAAGGTATTGTCCTGAGGCAACCCGTTCAAGTCTGCATGTCGGAGCGTAGTCGTAGAGCTGACCTGCTCCTGCTCTGCTAGCACCCAATCCACGCCTGATATCCGATATAATCGCGACACCGTGGGACTTTCTCCGCCAATCATTCTCATCGCGTCCTCCCGACACGCCAGGGTATTCATGTTCAATTTCGTGGACATGTCTGTCTTGTACTGTCCCCAATGACTCGGGTCTGATCGGTTCCAAAGCAGCAGGCTGCCTGGTTCAACTCCCTCCGCAGGCACGGCGCTCGTAGACGGTCCTGCTGCTGAAGCAGGGTTTGCCGTGGCGGGCGGATCGTTCCTCCTAGACACGGTCTGGGAGTTATTTCTGTTCTGAACCACTGATCTGCCGAGTCGGCTTTCAAGCGGTTGTGTTCTGGGAGGAGGAGCAGTCCCTAGCCTCTCTCTCACGTTTGAGCTCGGAGCGGTGGGTGCGGCTGCAGCTGTCTCCATTGCCAAGGGCCCTAGGCGGTCGACGAGGGATTCGGGCACGCTTGCCCTTATTCTACTTCCTCCAGTCGTTGAGCTGGTCCGAGCCAGAGAACTGGTCGCCCTCGACTCCTGCTCCATTTCCCTCAATTGCGTCTGAAATACATCATTCATCCAGTGTCTCCCTCGTTGGGTGTTGAAATGTATCCCATCTGTGGTAAGCGCAATATGATCAATCATGCGCAGCGTGTTTTCGAGATCCAGAAGTCGCAACTCGCCAGGGTTGTTTCTCACCAGGTTACGGACCATTTCGTTCCACCGTGTCACGTTGCCATTCATGAAATCTGCCACTGTGGTGCCCACCAGCGGGTTTTGTGGTATCGTGCACAGCACCACAAACCTGGGCCTATACTTCTCTTTCAGTTCATTCAGGAGGCATACCAGCAGAGGCTCCCACTTGCACTCGGGAGTCACTGGGGCTCTCGAGACGTCGTTAGTTCCTAGCATTATCACCAGCGTATCCAGGTGATCCTCGCTTTGGAATTCCATCATCTTGATGACCTGAGCCACTGAAGCTCCTCCAAAGGACAGAGTGGTTGTCTGACCATAGACGAAGATCTCATTCAGATCCCTCACCAAACTGTCTCCTATGATCAAGTGGCGACTCCCTGGGGGAATTACCTGGTCGCTCGTAGCGGGGTTCCAGCTCATGTCATTCAGGCAGGCTCGAGGATGCTCCGCAGCTACTTGCGTGAACTGGTGACGTTTCATCAGATTCTTCCTAATATCTATCACGCGGGACTTTTGATAGGTTCTGCCATGCGCAGTCCCCGAGGGCACTATCGTGTGGGGTGCTCGCTCCGAGCTATTAGATGACTGATCACGACGTTGGGAAGGAACGATCCTACCCAATGTCCGTCCAGTGGTCCGGTTGATCTCATCCATTGTTGCTCTGGCCACTTGGTTGAACGATTCTTGGAACTGAGGAGCGAGGTAAGTGTCAGAAGTGTCTGGTATCATGAACCTTTGACTAGAAGCAGACGGTCGTGTCTGCTGAGGAGCCTCGGGCTCTCTCGGTGCACGTAAATACAGAACCTCGGGCCCTCTCGATACACACAGCTCCTGGGCTGTTGTCCCGGGGCGTGTGTCGTTGGATCCCTCCAAGGATCTCGTGCTCGCCAGAACTTCCGGTGACACTTGGCTCACCTTCGCCATATACAGCTCCTTCAGGTGCTTTATTTCATCCTCCTTATAAGCCACCTGTAGATCTTCGTATTTCTTCTTCCATTCGTCTCTTTCTCGAGCTATTGCCCTATACTCCTGGAGTTTGGCACACAGCTCGCTCTGATCTTTCTCCTTCTTTTCCAGCGTCTCGATCGTCTCCGACGTCTGGATCTCTATTTCACTCACCCTCACTTTCTTCGAACGAGGAGCAGCTTTAGGGGAGTCGACCGAATGTGACGGGCCTGGCCCATCACGTTGTCTCTTCGCTCCGATGAGTGGCTGCGCCGGTTGGACTGGTAAGGGCATCTCACCTAGCCGGTGGTCCCTCTGTTCGCCTAGTCCTGGCTCACGAGCCAGGTCGTGGCCAGACATTTCTCCACGCCTCAATCTCATCAGTCGATTTCGGCCTCTCTCGGCGGTCCCGGACTCACCGAAGGCCAACATCAACACGACTTCCGTAGGGCGATTCCCTCGACCCTCTGGTCCTAATGCATTGAGGAGCGCGACCACAAACATCGCCAGCCCCGGGTCTTCTCGTGTGAAACCACAATCGATCAGCCGCTGATAGATCTCGTCTAGAGTCGCTCCTAGACTCGCTGAGAGGAATTCCATGAGCTCGTTCGTATCACCCATTTCTTATTTGTGTTGATTCTTGCTGTCGTGTAGTGTCTTCCTGTCTCGTTTCGATTCAATGGAATCAATAAACAATTTTCGATCAATCAAGATCTAAAAAAAACAAGTCGCGACTTAAAACCATCATTTTTGGATACAACATCATTCAACTCTTTAAAACTCTCCATTGAAATGCTCTTCTTAATTCTGATTTAAAAATTTAGCACCAAGGTGGATCGTCCACCTTTACCTTTGTCAGAGTAGCACGAATGAGCGCTGTCACCTTGATGACCTGGAGTACCCCAGGTCTTTTATGACACAAAACATAAAACATATCATAACAATAACATAACACATAAACACAAAAACATCACACGCCTATACTATCACATAAAAACATAATCCCTAATACTGTACCTAAAACCTAACCTAATCTAAAACTTGACTCTAATTCTTATCGAGTAACTTAATAAAAACCACTTATCGCCGAGCGCAATTCTTAGCATATGCTCAGATAGTATTTTTTATGTAAGTAAACTTCTATGTCAGTCTCTGAAAATATCACATGTAAAAGTGCGTACAACTCTCTCGGATGTAGTTTTCCCCTATTAGGATCGTATACTGGCAACGAGAGAGAGGTCACTCCTCTCTCAACCAATATTTCCTCTCGCGGCTCGACGTCTGTTCTGTCCTTTCGACCTCCTCCCGCTCGAGGTCCTCGCTCGGCTCAAAGTCGGGTCGAATGAGCGTCTGTTCTCCCTCGTCAAAGGGGTCCACAAGCGTTTCGCTCGCGGTTCCGGCTTCGGCGCTCCGCCTTTGATCGCCATCGAGGTTTTTTTCGCTTCTCAATCTCATTCCGCTCACTGAAAGATCAGGTTGACCTTTAGTCGATTCATTTTCAGCAAACACGTCGGAGGCGCTGCTAAACGAGGACTGGCTACGCCTAGTTTTAAATTTTTGCGTGCTGCTCTTGCTTAGCCTGGGAATCTTAGTAGTCGATCCTAACGAGTCCCTGCGCTGCATACTTTGTGACACAAAAAAAACAATATTCGTATGTCGAAAAGTCAGTATCAATCTCTTAGGTTTCTCAATGACAATCTTAGTGACTCAGCTAGAGTTACACACACACACACACAGGGCCTGCTCAATATAGATAAAATGCTAACCCTGTCGTATAGTATAACAGTATCACAAGATTTTCACAAGATATAATCAACACACAAAACACAATAGATAATCAGATAAGAATATCCTAAAGGTGACAGCGACCTTTTTTCAGTATCAATTTATCGCCACACAATTTATCAAGTCACTCCTTTGTTAAAAATAAACAATCTTTGATAAAAAGCAGTGATGATTCAGAAACAGATCAATAAAACTTAGTCTTAAAGAAAAAGACTTCCCCCAATCGGAACGATCCGAAACAACAAAGCCCAGGACACAGTCTTCTCGAGTGGGTGAGTATTTGCCTAAGACACCCACCGAGGTCTTCTTTTAGGTGCCCCGCGATTGCCCGAGCTGTCCTATCAAGTGGCTCAAGGCAACCTCTGATCGAAAGATTCTAAAGTCTATGAAAAAGCTCCCCCACACCCGGAACGCTCCAAGTGCACGAGAGCAGGGAACAACTTTTCTTCTCAAGTGAGTGTGTATTTGCCTAATACACTCGCCGAGGTCTTCTTTTATTTGTTCCCGGATTGCCCGAACTTTCCTATTAATTAGCTCAAGGCAACCGCACAACCAAAATCACAATAAAAAAAAATTTTTTGTTCGGGTACTTCTGATACACCCGATCTAGAATCCAAAGTTGATCACGAATTTCCGGGTCAAAATGGGCTCTTATGATCCTAAGAAGCGCCTAATATACTAATATGATTATGATTAAATGGATATTTTCCGTTTCCCAAATCGCCACGGAAGATTTCCTCAAGTTTCTAACAAGGAAGGTTGTTTAGAAGGTTTAAGACACTAAGGAGGGCTACTTCGGAGGGTTGTTAAGACACTTAGCCTACTTCGGAGGGTACCTTAATCACCCAAGTCACTTCGGAGGGTCCCCCTAAATTTACTAAGGAGGGTCAATAAGATGCTTAATATGCTCCGGAGGGTTACTTCGGAGGGTACCTCCAAAATTTTCAAATTTCTGAGCCTCACTCAGAAGGGCCTTCAATTAACTTCAGGAAGCGTCAAAACAAGCTTAATTCTCTATGGGAGGGCTGTCTCAACTTCTTTGGATAACCTCGTGGAAATTTTCCACTAAGGAGGGTTGCTAAGGACCTTAGCTGACTCCAGAGGGTTACCTCGGAGGGTTCCCCAAAAATCAAGAAAAAAGGCTATGTTACCGCAATAAAGTCTCCAAAAGCGGTCTACCTGACTTAAAACTAGGTTGGCTGACACGGTCAACCTTCCCAGTTGGATAAAAAGGTGTTTTGATAAAATTTTCCGCCGCTCGGAGGGTTACCTGTAATTTGGACCCTCCGAACCAACAAATTCTAAAAATTTTTCTTTTCCGAGATTATCAACCCATAAAACGGTTGCGGTCCGAAAAAGTGGTCCAAAACGTCGACTTATGGTACCAAAATTACCCCGATCGGATAACTAGTCTTTGAGAAATTGCCAAAAACGTGTTTGTCCAAATGGCCTTTTTTTTACCACCTATATAGGTTCTGAGAAACTTTTTCCGCAATTCCTATCGAAAGTGCCTAAAAATAATTGAAACGAGCGTAGTAGCCCTGTACGGCACTGGAACAGTGCAAAAAACCGGATCAAAATTGGTTTGGAGACAAAAATTTGGCCAATAACTATCAAATTTGGACCCTCCGGTTCCTTCCTTTTCCAATCTTTAAGTCGTTAGCTCTATCCAAGGAGCCAATCGGAGGGTTACTCAAGAATTTCTCTAGTAACCGAGCACGTTATGCTAGCACGCTCCTAACGCAAAAAATTTTATTGCTCTAACTCTAAAAACTGAAAAACTCGATCCCCAAAACTGATTGACAAAATTCAGAAAATTATCGAAATTTTGACCGAAAAATTTTGGTTTTTTCCAACTTCTACTGAGTCTTTTCTCACGCGGTTTCTTTAGTTAGGGGGATCGAACTGCGTAGCTACTCCCTATATAAAAGCTTTTTGTTGTTCGGAAAAGCTCGGATATCCAAAAATTTGGGGGTCTACAGTTTGATCGAAAATCGATGATTTTCGACAAAATTGGGTGTTTGTTGGGTCTAATTGAGGAGATAAGTAATATGTAATAAGGATAATAACCTATTAGTAGTCGTTAATGAATAGTACTATACCCTCCTTTGCACCAAAATACCCGAATTAAGACCCGTAACTCGGAAATTTGTAATCTATGGAGGGTACAATCGGACCGCGCCAATCGTGCCCCCCACCACTTTAGTTTTAATGAAATAGTACCCGAATGATACTAAAATTGCTTCAACGATACCCAACAGTCGTTGCGGATGTTGTCCCTGATGTCCCTGTTGAGTGTGGAACACGTTGATCAGCTTGCCACTCTACCCTCCGGTCACCGGCAAAATCACCATTAACGTGCTTAAACACTCAAATTACACTCGAGGGAGGGTATCCAACCCTTCACCAAAACACACAATCTTCCTATCAGAAACGATATAAATCAATCTGAAACAACAACAAATAGGAAGGTCAGATCACATCTCGTCCGGAAATAACTGCACGGAACCAAGGCATCAATCTTTGCCTTGACCATATTCTTTCAATGGCTTTAGGTATTCTCAGAACCTTGCAGGTGGTTCTGAAAAGATCCAATTCATGACTCATCTTCACGTTGCTCAGCTGTTCAGGAGTCGGCACGGCCGTCTCCTGTTCACTTGTGTCCGCGTTAGCCTCCAGCCATCTCACTGCCAGCATGGCACTAACCAAAACGATTGACACCTGTTGATTCTGATCGGGCAACCCCGTAGAGTATAACTCCTCCACGTCCCATACTAGCATCAGATTCCCGCGTTTGGGGTACCACAACGTCTGCGCCAAGCAGTGGCAAGGATACTCCCCATGGGTTCTCACTATGTTCCTTCGGGTCCGATACCCTGAGGCTCCCAGCAACGGTTCCACCTCCATCAGAATTCTGTGTAAGTCGTCTTTCTCTTCTATGCTGGGGAATTCAGTGGGTAACGCTCCACTCGCTTTCTGCTTCTGGAACTCACTCACATTGCCTTCGTTTAATCTCAGAAACTCTTCACCCACTACGTCTTGAAACTCGCCTTCAGATCTTTTCGGGACTGCCCGAAAGATCTTCGCCAATAAATCATGTGACCTCTCCGACATTCTGGCCAACCTTACGCACTTTGGCACAGAGAAAAGTTGGTCAATCAACACCTGCTGTGTCCTTGCATCCATCACCACCATGTGTGTAGGATATCTACTACTGCAATATATTGCGGAGCTTGAACCCACCAGATATTTTGAACCAGTCGGTTTATGATAGGCCTCACTATCTTTCAGGTTCATCTCGTTCTCCAGAGCTTCTCTCCAGCCTCCGATCTTCTGCTCCGTTTGCAATGCTCTCGGGAATACTTCCACACTGAGGGACGTCACTAGCTCATGGGCACGCTCCAGGCGCTCAAGCGATTCAATCGAACACGTCATGCTACAAAATCCCAAGGCTGTGATCAAGTTTACATCCGTCACCCCATGACAGTCCGCGACCAACTCCATGCCACTCTTATCCGACATGCTCAATCTTCCGTACAATCGTGCCAGTTGCCGATGCTGCTCGCTCAGCGTAACCGGGCTGTGTCCCAGGTTACAAACATGTCCTTCCATCCCACTATGTTGAGCCAAGCATGTGCCTTGCTTCAACCAATTGCTCGATGGACCTTCCTCGGACAGCTCCGTGGATGGGTTGTTCTTCCGCTTCGTCAACCTCATGGCCAGCAGATGATGTATCATGGCCAGATCATGCAAACTCGCGTCATCATCTAGGTCTAACGTGATATCCGCCGTCATGTCCCAGATTAAGCCGGCGTTAGGATGAGGACACCAAGAAGGCTTCATGAGTTCCCACATCGTCACTAGACTGGTTTTCAAGGGATCGTCCCAAGAACCACAGTCAAAACTCACTTGCCCCTTTAGCTCGGGAACCGAGGGTTCGACCACTCGTTCTTCCAAGATAATTCCCAGCTTGGGTTGTTCCACCATCAGCATCCCAGTTTCTTTAATACGTTCAACCCAGAAATTGAGTACTATGACTTGCTCATAGTCGAAGTACGCTTCCCTGGCTTCTTCATTCACGAAGGGATTATACGCCATCCCCGGTATGCCAGACACATATTGGAACGACTTCAGTTTCCCTAGTGTTGCAAACTCTTTTTGTCCTTTGACTGCTTCAATCAACTCCCGGCTCACTTTCAATTCTTTGTTGGAACATCTTCTCACTTGTTCCAACTTGCGATAGCTCTCCATGTCATTAAACTCCTTATTTGGTACAGTCGACGGCATGTCCTGATATAGATCCAGGAATGCCCTACGGAAGTTCCTTTCGCAATCACTTCCCTTTTGCCGAATGATCCTTATACATTCTCCCAAAACAGGAGTGGGGATATGATCCACCACGAACCTGACAAAGCAAAGGGCATCCTTCCGCTTGGCCCATGCTATCGCAGAATTGTCTTTTGAAATCAACGCTCGCAGAGCTCCCATCAACTCCAGCTCCTGTTCCCGTGATTTCGAATCATTACTGGCTTCATAATCCGCCTTCTTGATGCCCATCAGGCACCAAGCCAACCGTACTTGCAGATCAGTTCTCATGCAAGGATGAGCCAGGTATGGTGCCACCGTAGCAGGTACATGCATCGATTCGTCGAAGTATCTCTGGAGGGCCGCCCTCCAGGAGATTTCTAGTAGCTTTTCCAATCCAATTTCGTTCGCTTCAGAGGACATTACCGTGCCGTATTCTTGTCGATTTAAGTTTGAATTCTCTTTAAGTCTGTGAGCTCTTTCAGATATTCCTGCATGGCTCGCTTCTCGCTCCAAGCCATCAGGTGCCCTATCGCTGAGTTTCTCGCTTTGAACATCTCCACATAACCTCCTGCTGGATCTCCCATGTGGACTGATTCCGGCACAGTGACTCGACTGTACTCGACCACGTCGAGTTGTCCTTCCAGCTTCAGCTTGGCTATGTTGGTCCGCGAGGGCCTGTAATCTTCAAGTCCTCCAGATCCGCATTGACTGATGATCTCCATCTCTAATTTAGTGTCTGCCAGGGTTCGTGCTGTTTTCTTTGATCTTACGGCAGTCGTGGTCAGACCTGCCAAGAGCATAGGGGGTATCAGATTCTCTTTTTATCCCCCTGTCAGTGTTGCACCATCTCCTTGCCCGCTCTCGCCTGAACGACCTGCGCTCGTTAAAGAGGTCACCACTGCGCTGGCTCTCGACTTCACCACTCTCGGGTTCATGGTTCCTGTTTTCCCTTGTAGTCGCTTCAACCCTTCCTGGTTCGTCTGACAGGTAATTTCTGTGCGACTTGCTGGTCATCGGCACTGTCTTCTGTTACTGACTCGGTCAGAACATCCGACTCCATGGAGTTCACTATTTTCTCCAGGACCTCACGCATGATGGGTTGGTTCAATCCCACCTTCATTATGGACTGCGTCCCATATCGTCATATCGTCGTGTCACGTCCCATGATCTTTCCATGAAATTCACTCGGCTCCAGGTTGCCCCTGTCTTGCCTTCTAACTCACTTTGATATCTCTCCCATTCCTCTCCCAGCAGCGTGCTCAGGAAGGATACCCTCATTGGTTCTTCGATTTTTCTCCTCCTTGGTGACTCATGGAGCAATTTCTGCGGATCCCTGCTTCTGCATTCTCTCGCCTGGCTTATTGGGTCTATCGGGGATAAGTCGGCCGACGCCTCCTTTTTAGGGGACATGAAAGACGATGGCGTCATTAGCAATAGACTACCATCGACTTCCCCATCGTCGTCTTCACTAAACCGGTATTCTAGCAAGTCTCTCTCTAACGCTCCCAGATCCGTCTCACCCGGTTTTCCCGTCTTCCACTCGATGTCGTCGTCATCGTCCTGATCCATCAATTCATCATCACCTGCATCAGTTTTCGGCCTGGGTCCTGAAGGTCCTTGTCGTGAGTCTATGCCCGAGTCCGGCCGAGCCGGTACGGTCATGTCTCCTGCATGATAAAACAGCTCATCATTCACCAGGAATTCTACAGACTCCTCGTCATGTGGTGCCAGGTCCTCTATTGTTATATATGAGCCTCCTCTGCTCTCCTTTGCACTTCCATCATCACTACTTTCACTTTTCCTGACCACTTCAGTCTTGATAAGTCATCTGTGGGAGAATACACTTCGTTCCACATTTGGGCCGAGACCTCTGGTCTCCTGGAAGGTAGTGCCTCGATCTTTTTCCTGCTCCAAGCATCAGGAAATGAGAAGTCAAACGTGTGCGCTGCTGCAACATTCCAGCCGATGAAGCGCGGCTCCATCCCTTCACTCCACTTCAACATTCTCTTCTCTGCGTCAGGAGCTGCTCCGATGCGAGGGGCAATGATGGGAGATGTGACTCCCAACAACATCCTACTTATCGGTGGATATCGAGGGCATTAGTCCGGCAGCGGCCTGGACCCAGAAAGCCACGCTTGCTGTTTCTCTTTAGCGTGTGCATAGGCCTCTGGTAAGAGTGGCACTCTCATAGCCGCTCCCGTATCCTTCACTACTGGTCTTAAGTTCCAAAGCTTCGGGTTGAACTGGATGTGAGAAAGTTCCTCACGGCCCATTCGGCACTTGAAGTGGTTGTTGAAATCCATCAACATCCAACCTGGCTCCGCTATTCTCCGAACAGCCTATCGTCACTGGCCAGCCCTCTCAACTCCCTCTGTTCTACCCAGTTCAGCACGGAACAGTCCACGACTGAGACCAGGTTGACGTATAACACCGAATTCCTGTATGCCTTGACTTGCACGTCCGGGAACACGAAAGACATCACCGGTCCATACACCACCGTGACGAATTCCCGCAGTCCATGAATCAGAGCCAACGGATCGATCCGCATCATGACTGCCAAATCTGTCAGCAAGGGCATGCCACAATATTGCTTGCACTCACTCTCATCCGTCGCCACCCTATCTTCTCCCGTGACGCTTCTGTTCTGCTGTAAGAGATATTGGAGCAGGAGAGTCCTCCAGTCTTTCATCTTCTTGGGCGAGGCGGTTTCCAACTGTGCATTGAACTCACGACTGGGTCCCTGTAGTTGTTCAGGGTAACGTAACAGCACAAGCAAATCACCCAGTCCACCGTAGGTCATGGCAATCAGGGTTAGGAGTCCATCCAATCTCAAATCTGCCAACGCTTGGGTGAAGAGATTCGCCGGCCCCTTCACGTAATTTTCGTGACCAAATGTCACGTATAAGGCTAACACCAGGCCAATCGATAACTTCCTGATGTCTCTGACAAAGATCGCGATCAAGTTCCGGGATGCCCTAGGATAGCACGTCGACAGGAAGGATGGCGTCCATCCCACTCCCATTCCACCCAAGATAGCAACCGATCGTTCGTACTGTGCCCTCGTGGCTAGCACGTCAGCTTGGAACTTGTCCAGTGACATCGTGTTTACGTCCTGCATCAGCTTCAACATCATACCCCCAGCTAACTCCCGGGCATCAAACAAGTTCTTCAGATACACGTGTGTCTCTTTGATCACTGCCGGCGCATGCTCGAACGCGTCCTCTCCCAAGGTGCACAGTCTTGGTGACAAGTACAACCATCAGTTGTTGTGCGGCTTCGTGCGCAAAGCCATTGCCATGAGATCTTCTTCCGCTGATGTCATGTTTTTCCTGACTGTCCTTCCCTGCTCATTCTCTGCGTGATCCATCTGTCTGAACCAGAGATCGTCTGCCACCTGTAGTACTAACAGATGATCGTCGTCCACCCCTGGTCTTAGTTTCAGCAATCTGGCAAAGTTGGACAGCTCCAACCCCAGAACTTCATCTAGCACCAACCGAGTTGTGCTACAATCTCTGAGCCCCTGTATGGCATTGGAAATGTCAGCCCAAATGGCGGGAAGCTCAGATCGGGACGGGTAGTAATTGTCTGGGTCTACTACTCTGTTCGGGGCCGGAATTATCACGTTGAACCTCCCCTCTGCTATCGTCGTGACCATTGTGTATACAAACTGAAGGGGTTCTGGCAATGCAGCGTACCCTGGTGACAACACAAAGACCACCTTCACCACATTATGGGTGAAACGTTGTTTTGCTGCTGCTTCTACCTCAGCCATCGCCGAGAGCAATGTCATTATCGCCTCCCCCATGACCTCGTTGCTCGGGATCGACCCATCCGTCAGACGTGACAATAAGCCCCTGCTTTGCAGATGATCATTTGAGCCTGCAACCACTATCACCTGCGGCTCCATACTGACCACCCTTCGTACACTTATCATCATGCCGATTGCCTGTCCCCAATCCAATTTAGGTGCCGTGAAGAAAATCACGTCGGGCCAAAAGAGAGAACGGGGCGTATAGAGATAATCGGAACTGGCTACGATCAGATACTTTGCAGCTTTCATCTCTAAGGGATCGTAAGCTGCGAACAGGCCGTCGCCTATTGGGGCCTTCAGTTTCCCATATCTCTGGTCATCTCCATCTACCGTGGTCGTTCGGGGGTAGTCCCTTGAATACTCACCAGGCGTCTGACCAGGTGGTTTAGCGAACTGCCTGTACATCTTATGATGCTTGTTGTTGGACTTGTTCTCTGCCTGAAACTTGCCCCTTCGAGCAGGTGGCGTCATATCCCGGGCTCTCTGTCGGACGTGCGTAAGGGACCGCGTGTTCAAGGGTCCAAAAGTATTGTCCTGAGGCAACCCGTTCAAGTCTGCATGTCGGAGCGTAGTCGTAGAGCTGACCTGCTCCTGCTCTGCTAGCACCCAATCCACGCCTGATATCCGATATAATCGCGACACCGTGGGACTTTCTCCGCCAATCATTCTCATCGCGTCCTCCCGACACGCCAGGGTATTCATGTTCAATTTCGTGGACATGTCTGTCTTGTACTGTCCCCAATGACTCGGGTCTGATCGGTTCCAAAGCAGCAGGCTGCCTGGTTCAACTCCCTCCGCAGGCACGGCGCTCGTAGACGGTCCTGCTGCTGAAGCAGGGTTTGCCGTGGCGGGCGGATCGTTCCTCCTAGACACGGTCTGGGAGTTATTTCTGTTCTGAACCACTGATCTGCCGAGTCGGCTTTCAAGCGGTTGTGTTCTGGGAGGAGGAGCAGTCCCTAGCCTCTCTCTCACGTTTGAGCTCGGAGCGGTGGGTGCGGCTGCAGCCGTCTCCATTGCCAAGGGCCCTAGGCGGTCGACGAGGGATTCGGGCACGCTTGCCCTTTTTCTACTTCCTCCAGTCGTTGAGCTGGTCCGAGCCAGAGAACTGGTCGCCCTCGACTCCTGCTCCATTTCCCTCAATTGCGTCTGAAATACATCATTCATCCAGTGTCTCCCTCGTTGGGTGTTGAAATGTATCCCATCTGTGGTAAGCGCAATATGATCAATCATGCGCAGCGTGTTTTCGAGATCCAGAAGTCGCAACTCGCCAGGGTTGTTTCTCACCAGGTTACGGACCATTTCGTTCCACCGTGTCACGTTGCCATTCATGAAATCTGCCACTGTGGTGCCCACCAGCGGGTTTTGTGGTATCGTGCACAGCACCACAAACCTGGGCCTATACTTCTCTTTCAGTTCATTCAGGAGGCATACCAGCAGAGGCTCCCACTTGCACTCGGGAGTCACTGGGGCTCTCGAGACGTCGTTAGTTCCTAGCATTATCACCAGCGTATCCAGGTGATCCTCGCTTTGGAATTCCATCATCTTGATGACCTGAGCCACTGAAGCTCCTCCAAAGGACAGAGTGGTTGTCTGACCATAGACGAAGATCTCATTCAGATCCCTCACCAAACTGTCTCCTATGATCAAGTGGCGACTCCCTGGGGGAATTACCTGGTCGCTCGTAGCGGGGTTCCAGCTCATGTCATTCAGGCAGGCTCGAGGATGCTCCGCAGCTACTTGCGTGAACTGGTGACGTTTCATCAGATTCTTCCTAATATCTATCACGCGGGACTTTTGATAGGTTCTGCCATGCGCAGTCCCCGAGGGCACTATCGTGTGGGGTGCTCGCTCCGAGCTATTAGATGACTGATCACGACGTTGGGAAGGAACGATCCTACCCAATGTCCGTCCAGTGGTCCGGTTGATCTCATCCATTGTTGCTCTGGCCACTTGGTTGAACGATTCTTGGAACTGAGGAGCGAGGTAAGTGTCAGAAGTGTCTGGTATCATGAACCTTTGACTAGAAGCAGACGGTCGTGTCTGCTGAGGAGCCTCGGGCTCTCTCGGTGCACGTAAATACAGAACCTCGGGCCCTCTCGATACACACAGCTCCTGGGCTGTTGTCCCGGGGCGTGTGTCGTTGGATCCCTCCAAGGATCTCGTGCTCGCCAGAACTTCCGGTGACACTTGGCTCACCTTCGCCATATACAGCTCCTTCAGGTGCTTTATTTCATCCTCCTTATAAGCCACCTGTAGATCTTCGTATTTCTTCTTCCATTCGTCTCTTTCTCGAGCTATTGCCCTATACTCCTGGAGTTTGGCACACAGCTCGCTCTGATCTTTCTCCTTCTTTTCCAGCGTCTCGATCGTCTCCGACGTCTGGATCTCTATTTCACTCACCCTCACTTTCTTCGAACGAGGAGCAGCTTTAGGGGAGTCGACCGAATGTGACGGGCCTGGCCCATCACGTTGTCTCTTCGCTCCGATGAGTGGCTGCGCCGGTTGGACTGGTAAGGGCATCTCACCTAGCCGGTGGTCCCTCTGTTCGCCTAGTCCTGGCTCACGAGCCAGGTCGTGGCCAGACATTTCTCCACGCCTCAATCTCATCAGTCGATTTCGGCCTCTCTCGGCGGTCCCGGACTCACCGAAGGCCAACATCAACACGACTTCCGTAGGGCGATTCCCTCGACCCTCTGGTCCTAATGCATTGAGGAGCGCGACCACAAACATCGCCAGCCCCGGGTCTTCTCGTGTGAAACCACAATCGATCAGCCGCTGATAGATCTCGTCTAGAGTCGCTCCTAGACTCGCTGAGAGGAATTCCATGAGCTCGTTCGTATCACCCATTTCTTATTTGTGTTGATTCTTGCTGTCGTGTAGTGTCTTCCTGTCTCGTTTCGATTCAATGGAATCAATAAACAATTTTCGATCAATCAAGATCTAAAAAAAACAAGTCGCGACTTAAAACCATCATTTTTGGATACAACATCATTCAACTCTTTAAAACTCTCCATTGAAATGCTCTTCTTAATTCTGATTTAAAAATTTAGCACCAAGGTGGATCGTCCACCTTTACCTTTGTCAGAGTAGCACGAATGAGCGCTGTCACCTTGATGACCTGGAGTACCCCAGGTCTTTTATGACACAAAACATAAAACATATCATAACAATAACATAACACATAAACACAAAAACATCACACGCCTATACTATCACATAAAAACATAATCCCTAATACTGTACCTAAAACCTAACCTAAAACTGTATCTAAAACTTGACTCTAATTCTTATCGAGTAACTTAATAAAAACCACTTATCGCCGAGCGCAATTCTTAGCATATGCTCAGATAGTATTTTTTATGTAAGTAAACTTCTATGTCAGTCTCTGAAAATATCACATGTAAAAGTGCGTACAACTCTCTCGGATGTAGCTTTCCCCTATTAGGATCGTATACTGGAAACGAGAGAGAGGTCACTCCTCTCTCAACCAATATTTCCTCTCGCGGCTCGACGTCTGTTCTGTCCTTTCGACCTCCTCCCGCTCGAGGTCCTCGCTCGGCTCAAAGTCGGGTCGAATGAGCGTCTGTTCTCCCTCGTCAAAGGGGTCCACAAGCGTTTCGCTCGCGGTTCCGGCTTCGGCGCTCCGCCTTTGATCGCCATCGAGGTTTTTTTCGCTTCTCAATCTCATTCCGCTCACTGAAAGATCAGGTTGACCTTTAGTCGATTCATTTTCAGCAAACACGTCGGAGGCGCTGCTAAACGAGGACTGGCTACGCCTAGTTTTAAATTTTTGCGTGCTGCTCTTGCTTAGCCTGGGAATCTTAGTAGTCGATCCTAACGAGTCCCTGCGCTGCATACTTTGTGACACAAAAAAAACAATATTCGTATGTCGAAAAGTCAGTATCAATCTCTTAGGTTTCTCAATGACAATCTTAGTGACTCAGCTAGAGTTACACACACACACACAGGGCCTGCTCAATATTGATAAAATGCTAACTCAACCCTGTCGTATAGTATAACAGTATCACAAGATTTTCACAAGATATAATCAACACACAAAACACAATAGATAATCAGATAAGAATATCCTAAAGGTGACAGCGACCTTTTGTCAGTATCAATTTATCGCCACACAATTTATCAAGTCACTGCTTTGTTAAAAATAAACAATCTTTGATAAAAAGCAGTGATGATTCAGAAACAGATCAATAAAACTTAGTCTTAAAGAAAAAGACTTCCCCCAATCGGAACGATCCGAAACAACAAAGCCCAGGACACAGTCTTCTCAAGTGGGTGAGTATTTGCCTAAGACACCCACCGAGGTCTTCTTTTAGGTGCCCCGCGATTGCCCGAGCTGTCCTATCAAGTGGCTCAAGGCAACCTCTGATCGAAAGATTCTAAAGTCTATGAAAAAGCTCCCCCACACCCGGAACGCTCCAAGTGCACGAGAGCAGGGAACAACTTTTCTTCTCAAGTGAGTGTGTATTTGCCTAATACACTCGCCGAGGTCTTCTTTTATTTGTTCCCGGATTGCCCGAACTTTCCTATTAATTAGCTCAAGGCAACCGCACAACCAAAATCACAATAAAAAAAAATTTTTTGTTCGGGTACTTCTGATACACCCGATCTAGAATCCAAAGTTGATCACGAATTTCCGGGTCAAAATGGGCTCTTATGATCCTAAGAAGCGCCTAATATCCTAATATGATTATGATTAAATGGATATTTTCCGTTTCCCAAATCGCCACGGAAGATTTCCTCAAGTTTCTAACAAGGAAGGTTGTTTAGAAGGTTTAAGACACTAAGGAGGGCTACTTCGGAGGGTTGTTAAGACACTTAGCCTACTTCGGAGGGTACCTTAATCACCCAAGTCACTTCGGAGGGTCCCCCTAAATTTACTAAGGAGGGTCAATAAGATGCTTAATATGCTCCGGAGGGTTACTTCGGAGGGTACCTCCAAAATTTTCAAATTTCTGAGCCTCACTCAGAAGGGCCTTCAATTAACTTCAGGAAGCGTCAAAACAAGCTTAATTCTCTATGGGAGGGCTGTCTCAACTTCTTTGGATAACCTCGTGGAAATTTTCCACTAAGGAGGGTTGCTAAGGACCTTAGCTGACTCCAGAGGGTTACCTCGGAGGGTTCCCCAAAAATCAAGAAAAAAGGCTATGTTACCGCAATAAAGTCTCCAAAAGCGGTCTACCTGACTTAAAACTAGGTTGGCTGACACGGTCAACCTTCCCAGTTGGATAAAAAGGTGTTTTGATAAAATTTTCCGCCGCTCGGAGGGTTACCTGTAATTTGGACCCTCCGAACCAACAAATTCTAAAAATTTTTCTTTTCCGAGATTATCAACCCATAAAACGGTTGCGGTCCGAAAAAGTGGTCCAAAACGTCGACTTATGGTACCAAAATTACCCCGATCGGATAACTAGTCTTTGAGAAATTGCTAAAAACGTGTTTGTCCAAATGGCCTTTTTTTTACCACCTATATAGGTTCTGAGAAACTTTTTCCGCAATTCCTATCGAAAGTGCCTAAAAATAATTGAAACGAGCGTAGTAGCCCTGTACGGCACTGGAACAGTGCAAAAAACCGGATCAAAATTGGTTTGGAGACAAAAATTTGGCCAATAACTATCAAATTTGGACCCTCCGGTTCCTTCCTTTTCCAATCTTTAAGTCGTTAGCTCTATCCAAGGAGCCAATCGGAGGGTTACTCAAGAATTTCTAGCACGCTCCTAACGCAAAAAATTTTATTGCTCTAACTCTAAAAACTGAAAAACTCGATCCCCAAAACAGATTGACAAAATTCAGAAAATTATCGAAATTTTGACCGAAAAATTTTGGTTTTTTCCAACTTCTACTGAGTCTTTTCTCACGCGGTTTCTTTAGTTAGGGGGATCGAACTGCGTAGCTACTCCCTATATAAAAGCTTTTTGTTGTTCGGAAAAGCTCGGATATCCAAAAATTTGGGGGTCTACAGTTTGATCGAAAATCGATGATTTTCGACAAAATTGGGTGTTTGTTGGGTCTAATTGAGGAGATAAGTAATATGTAATAAGGATAATAACCTATTAGTAGTCGTTAATGAATAGTACTATACCCTACTTTGCACAAAAATACCCGAATTAAGACCCGTAACTCGGAAATTTGTAAACTATGGAGGGTACAATCGGACCGCGCCAATCGTGCACCCCACCACTTTAGTTTTAATGAAATAGTACCCGAACGATACTAAAATTGCTTCAACGATACCCAACAGTCGTTGCGGATGTTGTCCCTGATGTCCCTGTTGAGTGTGGAACACGTTGATCAGCTTGCCACTCTACCCTCCGGTCACCGGCAAAATCACCATTAACGTGCTTAAACACTCAAATTACACTCGAGGGAGGGTATCCAACCGTTCACCAAAACACACAATCTTTCTATCAGAAACGATATAAATCAATCTGAAACAACAACAAATAGGAAGGTCAGATCACATCTCGTCCGGAAATAACATATAAACTGTCACTTTATGTTTTTTACTGTTTTTGGTCTTTTTTGGATTTTTTACTGTTTTTTGTACTTTTTTGTTTTCAAATAAATTTATTTTTGGCTTTTTCTTGGTTATACACTATTTTTGTTTGGTTTTACGCTTTCTCTTTAATTGTTTTTGGTCCTGGGACCTCAGGACAAGCGGGCTCTAGATTTCCCACCTAACCCTCCGGCCCCCGGAATTTTCGGTGTTAACTAAGTTAAAAAGCTAAATAGCACTGGACGGAGGGTACGCACCTTCCCCCCAGTACAATAACAGTCATTAAGGCCTCTAACTCGGGCATGCGCCGGGAGCGGAGGGTATGTCACTGAAACGCTTGCTGATCATGATGGTCTTATGCCTTTGACAGGCCCATTCAGGAGCGCCATAAAAACGTCTATGTAACATTCGCCCAAATACTACACAGCGACGGAGCGTAGAAAAAGTTTCTAATAACGACTGGCAGGCGTCAGTTACCTTAATCCTACTCGTTTTTCACCGTCTCGACCTTGCCAGTTGATTTTCTGGTCTGTCTAGGGCTAAGTAAAAAGTTACCATTTTTAGGCCATCAGTCAAACGACTTTCGATCAGCTTTCGTTTACATGCGAACACAACCACATAGCTGAGTCTCGGATCCTCAGACTACGTGATTGTCTTTAAAAACACGGCTCGAACAACCTATTTTAACATATTTTTGTGTGACAGTTCTATATTAAATCCATTGGAGATGGATTGACCCTTTCCTCTTTCTAGCTACTCATATTCTAAAATATCAAGTTACACCGGTGCTAATTTAAAGTTTCACGACATCCGAGTAGCTATACAGTCAGTTTTATACAGTCCCTTCACATAAAACAGTCTCTGGGGGACCAAGCCTCCGCTCCCGTAATATTCCTGCGATAACGCTCTTATCTCTTCTAATTTGCGTCCCGGGAGGGTTCCGTGGAATATTCCTTCCCCACTGAAGCTTCCTTCTCCACTAATATCCGCTGATAAGGGTCTTATCGTGCGTTGTTGCCACGATAAGAGGCTTTGTATTTTCCGTCTCTTGCACGACTGTTTTTCACAATATTTGTCGTTGTTCTGATTTTTTCAGCTTTCTTGGTCAAAATGGCCGTTTTTCGTATTTCTGAGAAATATCAACTTGAAAATCGAAATTTTAAAAATAGAAAATTTCAGAATACTTCGACCCTCCTTTCAAGCACTTTTTTGCTGTTAAGGCCTTTTCTCTCTGATTCGTGCTTCGTCGGAAGGTTGCGCTGTGCCAATCTGGCAGAATGGCACATGCTCCAAAAAAAACAAGAACGGCCTTAAAAAAATTTAGCCATTTTGTAACATCTGCATTGTAGACGATGTCATTTATTTTGTCCGACAGACTTTCTGCCAAGGGAACACGCGAGTCTTTTGGTACTCTCTTGAGTACTCGGACATTTGAGATGGCTGTATTAACATAATTGTCTAGCAATAAATCATTACCTATTGTTGCTTCATTAACGGATTTTACACTAACGCATAAAGGACACTGAAATCATTGGGTTTTCTTAGAGTCGCTAAGAGAATTATTTACAGAACTGATATGATACCAACTAGAACAACAATCACATCTAATCCAATTTATCAGTCCTGAAGGTCTTAAGCAATCTTTGCTTGTACAATTTTTGTTGTTTTTCCTCATCTTGACGCAGCATAAAGGTAAAAAAAAGGATTTTGACTGGACTTTAGGGGAGTGAACTAACCCATGATAAGCGGTTAGTGGGAATTTTATAAATCAGTAAATAAAAAAAAACAAAAGACAATTAAGTTAATTTAAAATTTAAAATCGAATTATAAAAATCAAAAACGTGATGACTCTTTTATGGTTTGTCAAAATTTGAATTAATTTTTTTTTCATGAAATCGGAAACAACCAACCCTGTAATTGAGAGCAGT